>NC_140997.1:43113368-43173912 GCF_052327205.1 Somniosus microcephalus
CACCCCCCCCACACCCCCTTCCCCCCCCCACACCCCCCACCCCAATCCCCCCCACACCGCCTTCCCCCCTCCCCCCACACACCCCCCACCCCCCCCTCCCCCCCACACCCACTTCCCCCCCCCACCTCGGTGGTGGATGAGCTGCCTGCAGGCCTCAGGCCTCGAAGCCTCGGCCTCTCCTCACCAGCCACGCCCGAGCTAGGCACTGCCTGTCCCGCTGGGCCTGATTCCAAACCAGCGGCCCGCGATCGCCGCCATCTTGGTAAAGGCTGGCGCGGCGAGACTGAGCCGAGCGTAGCCATCGCCACCATCTTGGTAAAGGCTGGCGGGGCGGGAGACAGCGAGCGCTGTGAACGTCGGCGCGGCCCGGAGCGGGTCCTGAGAGTCGGACCGGGCCTCACACGCTCGGCCGCGCACCGGCCGGCCCTGAGGCGCTGATCCGCACATGGGGGCTTCGGCTCACCGCGCCCGGGCTCGGAGGAAAGGGAGAGAGAGAGGGGGAGGGAGGAAGAGAGAGAGGGGGAGGGAGGGAGAGAGAGAGGGGGAGGGAGGGAGAGAGAGAGAGGGGGAGGGAGGGAGAGAGAGAGAGGGGGAGGGAGGGAGAGAGAGAGGGGGGAGGGAGGGAGAGAGAGAGGGGGGAGGGAGGGAGAGAGAGAGAGGGGGAGGGAGGGAGAGAGAGAGGGAGAGGGAGGAAGAGAGAGAGGGGGAGGGAGGGAGAGAGAGTGGGGGAGGGAGGGAGAGAGAGGAAATCAGATTGAGACGGGGGAGGGAGAGGACAGGGGGAGGGAGAGGACAGGGGGAGGGGGAGGGAGAGGAGAGGGGGAGGGAGAGGAGAGGGGGAGGGAGGGAGAGGAGAGGGGGAGGGAAGGAGAGGGGAAGGGAGGGAGAGGAGAGGGGGAGGGAGGGAGAGGAGAAGGGAGGGAGGGAGGGGGAGGGAGGGGGAGGGGAGGAAGGGTGAGGGGAGGGAAGGAGGGAGAGGAGGGAGGGAGGGAAGGAGGGAGAGGAGGGAGGGAGACGAGAGGGGGAGGGAGGGAGGGAGAGAGAGCGGGGAAGGGGAGCGAGGGGGAGGGAGAGAGAGGGGGAGGGAGAGGAGAGGGGGGGAGGGAGGGAGAGGAGAGGGGGGAGGGTGAGGAGAGGGGGAGGGAGGGTGAGGAGAGGGGGAGGGAGGGAGAGGAAAGGGGTAGGGAGGGGGAGGAGAGGGGGAGGGAGGGAGAGGAGAGGGGGAGGGAGAGGAGAGGGGGAGGGAGGGAGAGGAGAGGGGGAGGGATGGTGAGGAGAGGGGGAGGGAGGGGGGAGGAGAGGGGGAGGGAGGGAGAGGAGAGGGGCAGGGAGGGAGAGGAGAGGGGAGGGGGAGAGAGAGAGTAAAGCAGGGAGAGATAGGGGGAGGGAGAGAGAGAGGGTGAGGGAGGGAAAGAGTGAGGGGGTGGGAGAGGGAGGGAGAGCTCGCCGCCTTCCTTCCTTCCTTCGCAGGAGTGCATCGGGCCAGGCCTGAGTCACTCCTTACCCCCCTCTCTCTCCAGGCTAATCCCGAACTAAATCCAGCAGTCTCTCTCTCTTCCCCCCCATCTCTCTCTTCTCCCCCCAGTCTCTCTCTCTCCCTCCCTCTCTCTCTTTCCCTCTCTCTCTCTCCCCCCAGTCTCTCTCTCTCTCTCTTCCCCCCAGTCGCTCTCTCCCCCCCAGTCTCTCTCCCCCCCCAGTCTCTCTCTCTCTCTCTTCCCCCCAGTCGCTCTCTCCCCCCCTTCCCCCCAGTCGCTCTCTCCCCCCCAGTCTCTCTCTTCTCACCCCAATCTCTCTCTCTCTCTCTTCCAACAACAACATGCCCTCAAAAAACCCTCGGCACCGCCGGGCACTCCAGCTAGTTAAGTATATTTGCTCTAGTTGTATACTGCAGGGAGTATTACATTGTCAACTTTATTTTTGTTTCTGTTAAATTACTTACACTTATCCCGTCCGGGATTTTAGTTTTAAAATAATTTAGCTTTTTCTTGTGACTAAATTTTAATATGGTTGAGTGCCATGCACCCTCACTCTAACCAACCCCAGTGGCCTACACAAGTCTGTCTTTCTGTCCCTGTATGATGTCGTGGGCATGGAGTTAGGGTGAAAAAGAATGGGAACCAGGTTTTTCCAAATCAAGAATAACGGTTCTGGCACAGTGGCAGGAAGATTATAGTGAATTTCATTTGGTATTTTCAAAAATAGAAAGTTTTTCTTTCAAATGTATACAGGCCAGGATAATTGGGCTGGTTATTTGTGGTTTCCTGAACAATCCTGCCTGAGGTGCACTGTTCTTTGAAGACTGATGTTCTGCAAATGTTTTATTGTTGCTATTGGCTTTGGATGATAATTTATTTTTAAATGTTCTTTTCCTAGGTTTTATCCAGGTATCCAATAACGACCTTCTGTTCTCCGCCTACTGTGTATCGTATGCTTGTACAGAGTGATGTCGCCAGGTATATTAATTTTCTGGTCATTTTTTGTTTACCACCCATTATGGCTGGTCGTCTATAACAACCATGCAAACACACCTAGATCACCCTGTCGTCTGTGACTATGCACAGGACTCCTTAAGACCATTCACTGCTCCCTCCTGATTTGGCACAGTGCCCTTCTCCCTTTACTAACTACTCCTTTGTTGTTGATAGTTTTGTTTTTTTCAGACAAGTATTCACTAAATGACTGTTTGTAGATTGAAACCTTTCCTGCAGTTTGATAAGAGATTACGTAGAAGTAAAAAAAAAGACTTGTATTTGTATAGCGCCTTTCATGACCAGCGGACATCCCAAAGCGCATTACAGCCACTGAAGTACTTTTTGAAGTGTAGTTACCGTTGTAATATAGGAAACGCAGCGGCCAATTTGCACACAGCAAGCTTCCACAAACAGCAATGTAATAATGACCAGATAATGGCCTAGAAATTCAGTGGCGCCCCATTTGGGGCGCCAGTCTCGCCAGGGTGCCGGAAGTACCGCCCCGCAAGGAGTCGCGAACACCCGCCAGAAATTCAGTTTCAGCGCCCCAGACGGAAGCGCAGCGCTACTCGAGGCACCCCACATCCATCTTGGGGCGCTGCAACTGAAGTTCGCAGCGCAACGTGCCGCAGTGCCACACGCTGCGGCACGGCGTGCTGCGGTACTGCAGGCCTTCCACCCCTTCTTAAAGGGGAGGGGCCTGCTGCAGAGCGATCTGAGATTGCGAGTGCCGACAAAAGAGCCCGGCACCGAGGAGAAGTGCCGGGCTCTTGGGAGACAGCTGGCACAACGCGGGGGCGGGTGCTCAGGAGGCCGGGGACGGCTGCACGAAGCGGTGCTGACAGGCAGCCAGCAAAAAAAAACGGCCGCCCCGCACCTCAGCACCTCTACCGCCGCAGGTAGGCACCCCTGAAGTGGTTGCAAATTGCGACCGGCGTTACAGCGGGGGGCGCTACCAAATTTCGCGATCGGGGCGGTAGCGGGGCGCTGCGCACACCGATGACATCATCGGTGGCGGCGCAGCACTACCGGCTAACGCCGCCATTAGCGCCCTGCTAAATTTCGCGGGAGGCGTGGCCAGTGGCGCTAAACCCACTAAGTGCCCTCTTTGGGCGCTAACTGCTGGCGCAGCACACCGAATTTCTAGGCCAATCTGTTTTAGTGATGTTGATTGAGGGATAAATATTGGCCAGGACACCGAGGATAACTCCCCTGTTCTTCTTCGAAATAGTGCCATGGGATCTTTTACATCCACCTGAGAGAGCAGGCGGGGCCTCGGTTTAACGTCTCATCCAAAAGACGGCACCTCCGACAGTGCAGCACTCCCTTAGTACTGCACTGGAGTGTCAACCTAAATTTTTTTGCTCAAGGCTCTGGAGTGGGACTTGAACCCACAACCTTCTGAACATAAGAAAAAGGAGCAAGAATAGGCCCCTCGAGCCTGCTCCGCCATTCAATAAGATCATGGCTGATCTTGGGCTCAAAGCCTCTTCCCTGCCCACTCCCCATAAACCTTCACTCCCTTATATTGCAAAAATCTGTCTAACTCCACTTTAAATGTATTTAATGACTCAGCTTCCACGGCTGTCTGGGGCAGAGAATTCCACAGATTTACGACCCTCTGAGAGAAGAAATTCCTCCTCATCTCAGTTCTAAAAGGGTGACACTTTATTCTGAAGACCTGATGGCCTGCATCCCAGGGTCTTTAAAAGAAGTGGTTGCAGAGATAGTGGATGCATTGGTTGCAATATACCAAAATTCCCTGGACTCTGGAGAGGTCCCAGCGGATTGGAAAACCGCAAATGTAACACCCCTATTTAAGAAAGGAGGGAGACAGAAAGCAGGAAACTATAGACCAGTTAGCCTAACATCTGTTGTTGGGAAATTGCTGGCGTCCTTCATTAAGGATGCAATAGCAGGCCATTTGGAAAATCATAATGCAGTCAAGCAGAGTCCATGATCTTAATGAATGGCGGCGCAGGCTCGAGGGGCCAAGTGGTCTATCCGGCTCCTATTTCTTATGTTCTTATGTCCAGAGGACTTGTCGTCTTTTAGTCCCATTATTTTACCAAGTACTTTTTCCTTAGTGATAGTGATTGTCTTTAGTTCCCCCCTTCCCGTGGCCCCTGGATTATCCATTATTTGGATGTTGTTAGTGTCTTCTACTGTGAAGACAGATACAAAATATTTGTTCAGTGTCTCTGCCATTTCCCTGTTCCCCAGTCTCATCCTCTAAGGGACCAATGTTTACTTTAGCTACTCTCTTCCTTTTTATATACCTGTAGAAGCTCTTACTATCTGTTTAAATATTTCTTGCCAGTTTACTCTCATAATTCATCTTCCCTCTCTTTATTATTTTTTTAATCATTCTTTGCTGGGTTTTTTAAATTTCCCAATCCTCTGGCCTCCCACCAATCTTGGCAACATTGTATGCCTTCGTTTTCAATTTGATACCATCTTTTACTTCCTTAGTTTGCCATGGATGGTGCTCCCTTTTCTTAAAATCTGTCTTTCTCACTAGAATATATTTTTGTTGAGAGCTATGAAATACCTCCACTGCATTTCAACTGTCTTACTCACTACTTTATTTTTCAAGTCCACTTTAGCCAGTTCTGCCTGCATGCCATGGTAATTGCCTTTGTTTAAGTTCAGGACACTGGTTTGAGATACAACTTTCTCACCCTCCAACTGAATTTGAAATTCAACCATGTTATGATCACTCTTTCCTAAAGGATCCTTTATTATGAGATTATTTATTAATTCTGTCTCATTACACAGTACCAGATCCAAGATAACCTGCTCCCTGGTTGGTTCCATTACATACTGTTCTAGGAAACCATCCCGGACACACTCTATGAACTCCTCCCCAAGGCTACCATGGCCAATTTGATTTGTCCAATCAATACGGAGATTAAAGTCACCCATAATTATTACCGTACCTTTTTTACAGGCCTCCATTATTTGTTGATTTATACTCTGTCCAACAGTATTGCTACTGTTCGGGGGCCTGTAGACTACGCCCACCAGAGACTTTTTCCCCTTATTATTTTTTATCTCCACCCAAACCAATTCTACATCTTGCTCTTCTGAGCCAATATCACTTCTCACCACTGCACTGATCCCATCCTTTACCAACAAAGCCACTCCACCTCCCTTTCCTTTCTGTCTGTCCTTCCGAATTGTCAAATACCCTGGAATATTCAGTTCCCAGCCCTGGTCACCTGGTAACCACGTCTCTGTAATGGCGATCAGATCATAATCATTTGTATCTATTTGTGCCGTCAACTCATCTATCTTGTTACGAATGCAGAGGCATCTGACTCAGAGGCGATGGTGTTACCAACTGAGCCATGGCTGACAGCACACCAGTAAATGACTGACCTAAGGCCAGTGTTGTTAGAGCCATTTCTAGCACATTCTTTGGCCTAGAAATTCGAGGTTCATTGCTGCCCGTTACCGCCAGATCGGATGAAAATAATGGCGGCCGCTGCTCTTCTCCCCACTGCTGGTGGGTCCCGTGATGGCCGCCATTTTCAGATGGCTGGCAGCGCTGCCGATGTCAGCAATCACTAGGAATATGTAGATGATGAAGATCTTGACATCAGTGAGTGTGCAACGCTCACCTGACGCCCGATCTGCGAGTTTGGAGTTCGCCGCTCAACTTATTGGCATGCCTTAAGTACGATGAGCTGAGCAAGCATTGACAAGCAGGAAGGAGGCGCCAGCAGCGGTATTTAAAGGGATCATCAGCAACTACTTGCAGCTGACATGTTTTTTCAGTTTGACTGGCTCTGTGCAACTCCAGCAGCTTTATTAACTTCTTTCAAGGTTCTAAAGTAACAGGGAGTGTTGTTGCAAGTGGCGAATGCAGTCATTCTTATTTATAGGCTTCTGCTTACAACACTTGCCCACAGCCATGGGGGCTCTACTGGCAGTCCCCCTCACGCTCAAGTATCTTCGGGAGAGGGAGTGGAGACAGCGAAGAAGACAAGAAGATGTGTGCAGAGGGAGGAGGAGTAGGGCCAGGAGGGCTCTCAATAGGAGGCCTGACCCACCAAGGGTCTTCCGAGAGCACTTCTCATACCCATTTAAGCGAGAAGCAGTGTATTAAGAGGCTACGCTTCACCAAGGAGCTGGTCACAGAACTCTCCTATCTCCTGCAACCAGACTTGCAGCCTGAAAGCAGGGCAAACACGGCTCTCCCAGTGGCAGTCAAGGTCACCGTAGCCCTCCATTTCTTCGTCAGCGGATCCTTCCAGTCTGCAGCAAGCGACATAGCTAACATCTCACAGTTCACCGTGCATCGCTGCATCCAGGAGGCCACTGAGGCTCGCTACACCAGGAGAAGGGACTACGCTGTCTTCTCTCTCAGCAGAAGGAAGCAGGACAAGCACGTATGTGGATTTTCCAGGATAGCGGGCTTCTCCATGGTGCAGGGCGCCATCAACAGCACCCACGTGGCTTTGCGGGCGCCGTATAACAATCCTGAGATTTTCTGTAACCGCAAAGGCTACCACTCACTTAATGTGCAGTTGGTGTGCGACCACACCTAGCGCTTCCTGATGGTCAGTGCCTGCTATCCTGGCAGCAGCCATGATGCCTTCATCCTGCATCAGTCCAGTGTGCCAGCAATCTTCCAGCCACCACATCAAACATGAGGGTGGCTGCTCGGAGACTAGGGCTATCCGCTCTGCACCTGGCTCATGACTTCCCTCCGCTACACTGACACTCGTGCCCAGCATTCATAAAATGAGAGTCATGCTTTCACCAGGAACATAATTGAGCAGACCATCAGGCTACTGAAGCAATGGTTCCGCTGCTTTGACTGTTCAGGTGGAGCCCTCCAGTACACACCGGAGCGAGTGTCCCATTTCGTGGTAGTCTGCTGCATGCTTCACAACTTGGCCATCATGAGGGCGCAGCCCTTGCCACTAGGGATTGCGGGACCACCTCAAGAGGAGGACGAGGGAGAGGAGCAAGAGGATGAGGAGGGAAGGAGGGAGGAGGAGGCAGGCAGCCAATCCCCCTTCCAGACGGGCTGTCCGTGAATGCCTTATCATTCCAATAAATGAAACCCCAGATCCCCGTTGCTCACCACATCCCCATCATACCATCCCTCTGTCACAGAATATCATAGCGTCCTCTTGGGCACAAAGCTGAAATGAGAGCCACAACAAAAGCTTCCAAACAAAATTAATACATTTATCCAAAATCAATTGACGCATAGTTACACTTACGATATGAACTAATCACCCTTGCGCAATCCCTTAGTGCCTGTTGTTCGGGTGCCCTTTCCTGTCCTAGTGCTCCTATGAAGCGCTCCCCCAGTGGCTGCAACATTGCTGGTGGAAGGCTGCTGAATTTCCATGGGGGAGACTTCAAATGGCCTTGCAGGACAACCTCAAGCAGCTCTGGCCAAAAAGCCCAACTGTACACTGCACCACCTCGGCATGAGCGGCAGCAGTCTGGGTTGGCTGACTGACAGACAGCGGCAAGGGGAATGGCGGAGTGGCAGTGGTGGTCAGGAATGCTGTCATCCTGCGCCACTGACCCACTGCCACTCCCCCGGGGTGGCGTCTCAGCATTCCTAGCAATCTGATGGGCTGCTGCGACACCCTGCAAGCCTCGATTGACACTGGTAAACACAGCCACGGTGGCAGCAGTCTGAGCTTGGGTGGCATCAAGCTGAGACTGCATGACAGTCATCTGAGCATGGGTGGCTTCAAGCTTAGACTGCATGAGAGCAGTCTCAGCTTGGATGGCACAAAGCTGAGACTGCATGACAGCGGTCTGAACTTGGGTGGCATCAAGCTGAGACTTTATGAGAGCAGTCTGCGCTTCCACTACAGCACAAAGACATTGGGTCACTTCCGCCTGTACTGCAATGGCAGCCATGACATTGCCCATCACACGCAGCATCATGCCTGGGTCGACATGGTCTCTTCGGGAGTCTTCCATCATTTTCAGCCTGGAAATCCTGGGTTGCAAGCTCTGCGCAGAGCCCCGTGCAATGTTGGAGGTGGACTGCTCCATGCTCCTTGACATTGCCAAGAGGCTCTCTGGCAGGTTTGCCATTGCACCTAGTAATTCGGTGTGCATGCCGATCACTTTTTCTGAAGGCTGCCCCATTGAGGTCCTCATCTGAGTCCTGTGCAGCAGAACTCGCGCATGAACTCACCCTTCGGCGAGCTGGCACCCGAGCTACCCTTTCCCCTGGGCTTGCTGCAGCCCACTCATGCCTGGTGCCTCATGCTGTGCAGATCCCACTTCTACACTAGCCTCTAAAGTATACGCAGTACCAGTTTCTGAGCTGGTGTCTGCGAGTGACAGATGCAGTGATGCTGTCTCTTCTTCTCCCCCCTCGCTCTTGTGCAAGGCTGCACGGGTGCTTGGTCTTGATTATCTGAAAGCAGAACAGCACAATAGTCAGGTTATGGTGAGGGGAGTGGGAGGAAGCAAGATATGTATGCATACAGCATCAGCAGCTTAAAGTGAGAAGAGATTTTGGGATGAGGGGAAAGTGGGATGTGAGAAGAAGTATTAGGCATGAGCATAGCGTGGTTTTCCCCAAGGGGTTCAACCTCGCCGCTTGCCACGGCCTCCATTATCTGCCGCCCAGTGATCTCCAGCACTCTCTCCTCCAGCTGGCTGACGTCGTGGATGGCAGCCTACCTGTCTGCCATTGCTCTCTCCGATTATGCGCGACCTTGGCCTGCAAGAGAAACAGAAGTGTGTGAGTGAGTGTGGTGCAGTGTGTTTGGGTGATGTGCCTGGTGTAGTTGAATAACTGTCAGTGTGTGCAAGGTGGGAGATGTGGATGTGAGTGTTGCAGCAATGCTAAGGTTGTGAGGGTGAAGTCAAGCTATGATTGTGAGATGTGAATGGTGATAGGTAAAAATTGTTGGTAGGTGAGTGCTGGGGGGGGTGTGAGGCTTGTGGTGCAGATGGTGGGATTTGGCATTTGCTGAAGCCTTCACTCACCTTGACCTGCCGTGTGAGGTCATTAAATTTCTTTCTGCACTGGATGGATGACCTTGGGACCACAGTGCTGGCCATCACATATGCAGCTAGTTATCTCCTGCCAGAGCCTTCGAGAGGTGTGTGGTAAGTGCTAATAAAGAGAGAGAAGATGAATTATGAGAGTAAACTGGCAAGAAATATTAAAACAGATAGTAAGAGCCTCTACAGATATATAAAAAGGAATAGAGTAGCTAAAGTAAATGTTGGTCTCTTAGAGGTTGAGACTGGGGAATTAATAATGGGGAACGGGGAAATGGCAGAGACTCTGAACAAATATTTTGTATCTGTCTTCACGGTAGAAGACACTAACAACATCCCAATAATGGATAATCAAGGGGCCACAGGGAGAGGGGGACTAAAGACAATCACTATCACTAAGGAAATAGTACTTGGTAAAATAATGGGACTAAAAGACGACAAGTCCCCTGGACCAGATGGCCTGCATCCCAGGGTCTTAAAAGAAGTGGTTGCAGAGATAGTGGATGCATTGGTTGCAATATACCAAAATTCCCTGGACTCTGGAGAGGTCCCAGCGGATTGGAAAACCACAAATGTAACACCCCTATTTAAGAAAGGAGGGAGACAGAAAGCAGGAAACTATAGACCAGTTAGCCTAATATCTGTCATTGGGAAAATGCTGCAGTCCTTCATTAAGGAAGCAGTAGCAGAGCATTTAGAAAATCATAATGCAGTCAAGCAGAGTTAGCATGGTTTTATGAAAGGGAAATCGTGTTTAACAAATTTGCTGGAGTTCTTTGAGGATAACGAGCAGAGTGGACAAAGGTGAGCCAGTGGATGTGGTGTATTTGGATTTCCAGAAGGCATTCGATAAGATGCCACATAAAAGGTTATTGCATACAGCTCACGGAATTGGGGGTAATATATTAGCATGGATAGAGAATTGGCTAACTAACAGAAAGCAGAGAGTCGGGATAAATGGGTAATTTTCCGGTTGGCAAACGGTATCTAGTGGGGTGCCACAGGGATCGGTGCTAGGGCCTCAACTATTTACCATCTACATTAATGACTTGGATGAAGGGACCGAGTGTAATGTAGCCAAATTTGCGGATGATACAAAGATGGGTGGGAAAGCAAGTTGTGCAGAGGACTCAAAGAATCTGCAAAGGGATATAGACAGGCTAAGTGAGTGGGCAAACATTTGGCAGATGGAGTATAATGTGGGAAAGTGCGAGGTTATCCACTTTGGCAGGAAAAATAAAAAAGCAAACTAATATTTAAATGGAGGGAAATTACAAAATGCTACAGTTCAGAGGGATCTGGGGGTCCCTGTGCATGAAACACAAAAAGTTAGCATGCAGGTACAGCAAGTAATCAAAAAGGCAAATGGAATGTTGGCCTTTATTTCAAGGGGGTTGGAGTATAAAAGCAGGGAAGTCCTGCTACAACTGTACAGGTGGTGAGACCACACCTTGAGTACTGCGTACAGTTTTGGTCTCCTTATTTTAGGAAGGACATACTTGCATTGGAGGCAGTCCAGAGACGATTCACACGGTTGATTCCTGAGATGAAGGGGTTGACTTATGAAGAAAGGTTGAGCAGGTTAGGCCTATACTCATTGGAATTTAGAAGAATGAGAGGTGATCGTATTGAAACATAAGAGGGGCTTGACAAGGTAGATGCAGAGAGGATGTTTCCCCTCGTGGGGAAATCTAGAACTCGGGGGCATAGTTTCAGAATAAAGGGTCGCCTTTTTAGAACTGAGATGAGGAGGAATTTCTTCCCTCAGAGGGTCGTAAATCTGTGGAATTCTCTGCCCCAGAGAGCCGTGGAGGCTGGGTCATTAAATACATTTAAGGTGGAGATAGACAGATTTTTGCAAGATAAGGGACTGAAGGGTTATGGGGAGCGGGCAGGGAAGTGGCTTTGAGCCCAAGATCAGCCATGATCTTATTGAATGGCGGAACAGGCTCGAGGGGCCAAGTGGCCTATTCCTGCTCCTATTTCTTATGTTCTTATGATCCTGCCAGTGTGTGGAAAGAGGACAGCCCGCCTCCTCTCTATGGCCACGACCAGTGACTCAAGAGCCACGTTGGAGAATCTGCGGGCTCTCTCCCTGTGCTGAGGCTGCGCCATATGTTTGCACTGCCATCTTCTTCAGCTGAAGTTGTGAGTGGCTTGACAATGAGGTGCTGCAGCATCAGTGCACCTCCCTTTTAAATACTGAATAAAGCCTGTGGCAAACATGACTGGGAATTAGACTGGACCCAATATTGGCCCACCTGTTCAGCGTTAAGCCAATGAGCAGTGGTTTTAGTGCTGAAATCAAGACTACAATCTTGTTAATGAGAACTGAGCATGAATTTTGTGTACTACCTAGACCATTTTGACCTGGCGCAGCTCAACATCGTTGGGCCTTAACACTGCCCATTTCGTGGCCATATTCAATTTCTAGGCCTTTGTGTTTTCACATGCTACTATAGACGCCATATCAAAACTGTTTAGTTAAGGAAGTGGGAGTGCCCTCATACTGCAAGTCACACAAACTAGCCCAGCGTATCTTAAATGAAGCAAATGCACTGATCTAATTTGGATCCCTTTTGTAACCTGAATTCCTGCAGACTGAATTGATTTTCCAGATACGTGAATTGTATCCACTTTGGGTTTGGATGTTCAAATATTTATGAAACCTATAACTTGTGTTTCCAAAAACTAAATTGTAAATGTAGCCAACCCTTCCAGTGACCGTAACATGTTAATAATATTGTAAAAAAGTCGATGCTTTTCATTCTAGTTCCGATGCATAGTACATTGAGAACTTATCTAAACAGACAGTGGGCAGGGTTTTAACTTGGAGGCAAGTAGGGAGCAGGCTGGGGGCGCTGGAATGTGGTCGGGAAACCCAGGAGAATGGGTTTACCTGAGGCCCTGCCGAATTTAACGGCAAGGGCTGATCAACATTTTGTTTCTCCGTTTTCTGCCCGCAGCCAGTCAAATTGAGAGGCTGGCTGGCTGTCGGGCGGGTAGCAAAGAGGAGGGAAGGAGGGATCGGAGATCGTGGGGTGGCGGGAAGATAGGAAGGCCGGAGATCGGAGGTGGCCGGAGATCCGTGGGGGAGTGGAGTAGGAAGGCCAGGGATCGGAGAGGACTGGAGATCGGGAGGGGGGTAGGAAGGCCGGAGTTCGGAGGCCAAGGATCAGAGGCCGGAGTGGGGATCGGAGGCCGGATTAGGGGTTGGGGGCCAGGGGCCAAGGAACGGAGGCTGGATTGTAGGTCAGAGATAGAAGCATAGAATGGTTACAGCACAGAAGGAGGCCATTCGGCCCGTTGAGCTCGTGCCGGCTCTCATCAAGAGCCCTTCAGCTAGTCCCACTCCCCTGCCCTTTCCCCGTAGCCCTACAAATTTTTTTCCTTCAGTTACTTATCCAATTCCCTTTTGAAAGCCACGATTGAGTCTACCTCCACCAACCTTTCAGGCAGTGCATTCCAGATAAATTCCACTTGCTGCGTAAAAAAAAATGTCCTCATGTCGCCCTTGGTTCTTTTGCCAATCACCTTAAATCTGTGTCCTCTGGTTCTAGACCCAAGACCCCTCATGATTTTGAACACCTCTATCAAACCTCCTCTCAACCTTCTCTGCTCTAAGGTGAACAACCCCAGCTTCTCCAGTCTATCCACCTAACTGAAGTCCCTGGAACCATTCTCATAAATCTTTTCTGCACCCTCTCTAAGGCCTTCACATCCTTCCTAAAGTGTGGTGCCCAGAATTGGACACGATACTCCAGTTGAGGCCAAACCAGTGTTTTATAAAGATTCATCATAACTTCCTTGTTTTTGTACTCTATGCCTCTATTTATGAAGCCTAGGATTCCATATGCATATTTAACTGCTTTCTCAACCTGCCGTGCCACCTTCAACAATTTTTGTGCACATATATCCCCAGGTCTCTCTGTTCATGCACCCACTTTAGGATGGTACCCTTTAGTTTATATTGCCTCTCCTCATTCTTCCTACCGAAATATATCACTTCGCACTTTTCTGCGTTAAATTTCATCGGCCACGTGTCCGCCCATTTCACCAGCTTGTCTATGTCTTCTTGAAGTCTATCACTATCCTCACTGTTCACTATACTTCCAAGTTTTGTGTCACCTGCAAATTTTGAAATTGTGCCCTGTACACCCAAGTCCAAGTCATTAATATAGATCAAGAAAAGCAGTAGTCCTTGTACCGATCCCTGGGCAACACCACTGTATACCTTCCTCCAGTCTGAAAAACAACCGTTCACCACTACTCTCTGTTTCCTGTCACTTAGCCAATTTCGTATCCATGCTGCCACTGTCCCTTTTATTCCATGGGCTTCAACTTTGCTGGCAAGCCTATTATGTGGCACTTTATCAAATGCCTTTTGGAAGTCCATGTACACCACATCAACCGCATTGCCCTCATCAACCCTCTGTTACCTCATCAAAAAACTCAATCAAGTTAGTTAAACATGATTTGCCTTTAACAAATCCATGCTGGCTTTCCTTAATTAATCCACACTTGTCCAAGTGACTGTTAACTTTGTCCCTGATTATGGTTACTAAAAGCTTCCCCACTACCGAGGTTAAACTGACTGAATGTAGTTACTGGGTTGATCCTTACACCCCTTTTTGAACAAGGGTGTAACATTTGCAATTCTCCAGTCCTCTGGCACCACCCCCGTATCTAAGGAGGATTGGAAGATTATGTCCAGTTCCTCCGCGATTTCCTCCTTAACTTCCCTCGGCATCCTAGGATGCATCTCACCCGGCCCTGGTGACTTCTCAACTTTAAGTACAGACAGCCTTTCTAGTACCTCTTTATCAGTTTTTATCTCATCCAGTATCTCCACTACCTCCACTTTCACTATGACTTTGGCAGCATCTTCTTCCTTGGTGAAGACAGATGCAAAGTACTCATTTAGTACCTCAGCCATGCCCTCTGCCTTCATGAGTAGGTGTCCTTTTTGGTCCCTAATTGGCCGCACCTCTCCTCTTACTACGCGTTTACTTTTTATATGCCTATAGAAGACTTTTGAATTACCTTTTATGTTAGCTGCCAATCTATTCTCATACACCTTCTTTGCCCCTCTTATTTTCTTTTTCACTTCCCTCTGAACTTTCTATATTCAGCCTGATTCTCACTTGTATTCTCAACCTGATATCTGTCATATGCGCTCTTTTTCTGCTTCATCTTACTCTCTATCTCAGATTGGAGGCTGGAGTGGGGGCCGGGGGTCAGGAGGCCAGAGTGGGGGGCCAGGGGCCGATGATCGAAGGTCGGAGTGGGAGGCGGGGGGGGGAGTCGGAAGGCTGGAGAGGAGATCGTAGGCTTCGTGAGGGAGGTCGGAGGCCTCGGGGTGGGGGGGGAGATCGGAAGGGGTGGGGTGTCCGATCGTGGGGGGGGGGCGGTTGGCAAGGCAGGAACGCTGGATCCAGCAGTCCTCGCCTTCCTTTACCTGCCGGGTTTCCCAGGACCCAGGAAACACGGCCACCCAGAGTTAAACTAAAAATGTTGCTTCATTATAATATTTAAAGTGCCAATCCGCCTCCTTGGATCGTGGGTTGGCTGGCCGCCACACCACCCCACCACCGTCCAGCCTCCGTTAATACCGGAAGTAGGCAGGTTGGGGCCGGGATTCAGATTTTTAACTCTTTAACCTCCCACCCAATCCCAACCCAACCGTTTTTTGGAGTCAGAAGGTTGTGGGTTCAAGTCTCACTCCAGGGACTTGAGCACATAAATCTAGGCTGACACTCCAGTTCAGTGCTGAGGGAGTGCTGCACCGTCGGAGGTGCCGTCTTTCGGATGTGACGTTAAACCGAGGCCCCGTCTGCTCTCGCAGGTGGACATAAAAGATCCCGTGGCACTATTTTGATTAAGAGCAGGTGAGTCCTGGCCAATATTTATCCCTCATTCAACGTAACAAAAACAGATTATCTGGTCATTATCACATTGCTGATTGTGGGAGCTTGCTGTGCGCGAATTGGCTGCCACGTTTCCCACATTACAACAGTGACTACACTCCAAAAGTACTTCATTGGCTGTAAAGCACTTTGAGACATCCAGTGGCCATGAAAGGTGCTATATAAATGCAAGTGTTTCTTTTTAAAATTCCTCCCAATGAGACTGATGCTGAAAATTCTACACTACTCGCAGCCTGACTTATTTTTCTTTTAATTTAGTTACAGATTCAAAAACCTCCAGCACTGTGTGTGTGCTGGTGAGCCCATTAACCCGGAGGTGATGGAGAAATGGAAAGAACAGACGGGATTAGACATCTATGAAGGATATGGCCAGACAGAGACTGTACGTGCTTTAACCTTGAGTAACAAGTTTTGTTTCTTTAATGAAGAAAGGAAGAAACCAGCCAGCTTTGTAATGAAGGAGAGAGCCCGGTAACCTAGGAAGGTAGTCCTTGAATCATAGGAAACAGCTTGTAACATAGGATCATCCTGGAGAGCAAAGATAACCTCGAGCTTCTTTTCTCCACTACCAACTGTCTCCTTCAACTACTCTCACCTGCTCCCTCCACCCTCACTTACAAGTGTGAGAAGCTTATGGACTTGTTTGTCATTAAGATTGAGACCATCTGTTCAGCTACTTCTGCTGCTTCCCTCCTTCCCCTTGCCCACCAAGCAATACTTCCCTACTGCTCTAGCCCTAAACCCACATATATCTCTAGTTTCTCTTCCATTTCCCCATATATCCTCTCCAAGCTCATCTCCATTAGACTCTCTTCCTGCTCCTTTGACAACATTCCTACTAAACTGCTCACTAAATTTCCTTCTGGCCTCCATGCTAGCTGACATTGTAAATGGTTCCCTTTCCTCAGGAACTGTCCCCTTCCTTTCAAAACTGCCATCATTAACTCCTGAAAAAAAAAATCCTTGCCCCTTCTGTCCTTGCAAACTACTGCCCCACCTCCAACCTCCCTTTCCTTTCCAAAATCCTTGAATGTTTTGGCGCCGCCCAAATTCATGCCCATCTTTTCCGCAACACCATGTTTGAATCTCTTCAATGAGGTCTCCTACCCTGCTACAGCACTGAAACAGCCTGAATCAAAGTCATGAATGACATTTTCTGTGACTGTGACCATGGTGCATTATCCCTCTTTGTCCACCTGGACTTCTTTGCAGCCTTTGACATGGTTGACCACACCATCCTTTTGCAGCACCTCTTCACAGAATCACAGAAACCCCACAGTGCAGATAGAGGCCATTTCGGCCCATCGAGCCTGCACCGACACATATCCCACCCGATCCCCGTAACCCCTACACCAACACATATCCCACCCGATCCCCGTAACCCCACGTATTTAATCCCCCTAACACTAAGGGTCAATTTATCATAGCCAATCAACCTAACCCGCACATCTTTGGACTGTGGGAGGAAACCGGAGCACCCGGAGGAAACCCACGCAAACACGGGGAGAATGTGCAAACTCCACACAGACAGTCGCCCGAGGCTGGATTCGAACCCGGGTCCCTGGTGTTGTGAGGCAACAGTGCTAACCACTATGCCACCATGCTGCCTCTCCATCTCGATGGGACTACCCTTGCTTGGTTCCACTCTTACCTATCCAGTCGTTGCCAAAACATCTCCAGCAATGGCTTCTTTTCTTGCCCTCTCATCATTTCCACTGGAGTCTCCAAAGATCTATGCTTGCCTTCCTCCTCTTCCTCACCGACATGCTGCCATTGGTGACATCATCTGCAAACATGGGTTCAAGTTTCACATCCATGTTGACGACACCCAGCTCTACCTCTTCACCAACTCTCAACCTCTCTACTGCATTTTCTGACATCCGGTCTTGGATGAGCCACAATTTCTCCAGTTAAATATTGGGAAGACAGATGCCAATAACTTCGGTCCCTTACCACCAAATCCAAACCCCTCCTCGGACTCTCTCAGGCTGAACCAGGTTGTTTCAAATCTCGGAGTCTTATTCAACCACAAGCTGAGTGTCCAACTCCACATCATTTCTATCGGAAAGACATCCTACTTCCAACTCCATAACATTGCCTGCTTCTGCCCCTACCTCAGCCTGTCTGCCCCTGAAATGTTCATTCATGCCCTCGTCACCTCCAGACTTCACAATTTCAATGATCTTCTGGATGACCTCCCAATCTCCACCCCAGTAAACCTCAGCTCATCCAAAACTCTGTCGCCCATATCTTATCCCACACCATCCCACCAGGCCCCAGAAGGAAGGATTAGGCCTCACCTGCTCTGGGCTTCCCCAAACCCATGCCATCACAAGGGCCTCTGGAAACTCCCTCCCTGTGACTTAACTGAGTGCCGAGAACTGTACCTTTGGCCCACGGTGGCAGCCTCTGCTACCTGACACTGAGCACCCTGCCAGCTGCTGCTTCCCACCAGTTTCGGGCGAGAATCTGATTGAGGCTATACAGCTGAGGCACGAGAGTTAAAATTTCTCAGGCCTCATACTGCCTAGATCAGGAAAGTTTGCTGCCCTTCTCAGCTCCCACCCGCCCCGAATTAAAATTGGGGCTGCAGAAACCAAATGCAGCTCAGCAGCAGAAGCCCCTTCTCCTCCTCCCTCCCTCCCCCATTGCCCCCCCCCAAAAAACACAGTAAAATTGAGATTGTGAGCTGTCTGGGAGAGTGCAGATTGAGCATAGGGTATAATACTCAATAAAACATTTTAAAATGTAATTTATTTATTTTTTAAATACATTTGCAAATGTTGAGTAGATTTGCTCTTTTTGTAACTATCATATTGCTGTAGTTTTGATATTTCATTTTGAAATTCCCTTAGAATCAAGTTTTATGAGTAACTGTTTGTATGCTGCTTAGCTCTTTTCAGGGGTTGTTAAGAAACCTGCCATTCAAGTCATAACCTAGCCCTGTTGTCTTATCACTTGAATGTCATTTTATTGCATGGCTTATCCAGTCATTCAAGGCTTCAAATGATGCTAACAGCCACTGTGCTGCAATGCAAACATAAATTACATTTGCCGTAGAGAAATCACATTTGTTCTTTTCTGATGTTGTGAAATTTAAACTTGCTACCCTTAAAGAAGGAATCAATTCAAACATATTTGCTTCTGATTACACATAGTTGTTACCTGTCTCAGATGGGAGATCGCCTCTCATAACAAAACAACAGACATTGTAGGTAATTCTGTTGCATTTGATGAATTCAACTCAAGATTGCTGATAAAATACAAGTAGCCTCTAATATTTTTAGCATAACTCTTTTGTTGCGTTTCAAACATTTCTTTTAAAACTATTGAAAATTAAAGTGTTGCTATGTGGAGTTTCATATTTCCTTTAATTCATTTTCAACAGTTCTCATTATTTTTATGTGACAACAAGGAAAGTAGTGATTTTTTATGCAGGGGTCGAAATACACAGGCCGCGATTTTTCTGACATTGGTGGGTCCGTGGCGGGTCCCGACCCCGCTGCTGTCTCCCAACCCCGCTGCTGTCTCCTGACCCCGCTGCTCTCTCCATCCCGGCCTCGGAAATGATTTGGCGTGTTTCCCGGCCAATTAGAGGAAGAGGGTCTGGTGATGTCATTTGATGACTCATCATCAGCCAGTTTCCTTAAAGGGACCATGGCCAATTTTATTTTCACTTTTGTGCTGTCAGTGTTCTACAGCAGTGAGGTGCTGCAAACATTGACAAGCACTGCACAGTGATGCAGGGCTGCACCCAGGCTCTCCCGTAACTCCCTCCATATGCTTATGGGGGGAGTCACAGCACGCAGGGAGGTCCTCTTCCCTTCCCATGGGCGGAAGAGACCTACCCACAACCTGGTTGCACATTGCCGAGGAGGGCACATGCAGGGATGTGGTCAGGAGGACCTGTGTGTGTTGTGTATGTAATATGTGTGCTACTTTGAACCTATGGACAGGACTGCACTACTTGTTGGGCGTAGTGATACGCAGTACCACTCCTGGCCATAGGGGTATAAATAGTACTGTGGGTACTGATCCCCCTCAGTTCCCGCCTGTGGGCATGAAGTAAAGACCTATGTATAGTCCCTACCTCCAACCAGTAAAGACCTGTTTGAGTTATACGTTTAAGTCTTTGTGTTAATTGTTCAATACAATACACATACTTAACACTGGCGACGAGTCGGTTCGAACCCTGCGGCAGTTATTCCACAGCGGCTTCGTCCAAAGACAGGACGTTGAAGAGAGGTTCCAATCCTCAACACCCCACTGAAAACTGAAGGGCAGCAGAAATCCTGACAGCTTCCAGCGACTGGAAGCGACAGGCATTAGGACCCTGAAGCCTCCATCAACGACTGAAAACGGGAGGACAGAAGACATCCTGCAGCTTTTTCAACCTCGGTGGTGGGTAAGCCAAGCAGCGTTGGCTGCAAAGACAGGGCTGGGGGAAGTCGGAGGTAGAAGGGCAATCGATCGAAATCCCTGATAAGGGCCGCACTCGGGCTGGAAGGCGCAGCGTCGGCAGACACTGAGGGCGCGAGCGGGTAAGCCAGAGCCCGGGAGGGAGCGAGCAAGAGCCGCCGAGCGGGTGAGCCAGAGGCCGGGAGCCGCTTCAAGCGGGAGGCGCTTAGCGGGCCAGCGATCGCACCGGTGATAAGGGCTGAGAACCGTTTCGGGCGGGCGGCGCACCAGCGATCGCACAGGAGATAAGAGCCGCAGTCGGGCTGAAAGTCAGCGACGAGAAGCGCGGGAAAACCGCCATTGAAGTGGGCGGGGAGAGCGAGAAGCGCGGGAAAGCCGCCATTTTTCGCGGGAAAACCGCTGGGGAAGAAGGCAGAAGCGGGAAAACCGCCATTTTGTGGGCGGAGGACGACGGCAAGAGCGGGAAGCCGCCATCTTGGATAACAGTAAAAAAAAAAATCTGAGAAATTGCAAATCTGATAAAGTACTACAATGCCTAAACACGGGAATATTAGCAACTTTGATAGTGACATCGAAGATTGGGCCATATATGTTGAACGAGTTAAAAATTATTGTAAGGCCAATAAAATTCGTGAGGCTGATAAAGCACGAACATTATTAAATTTAATGGGTGCGAAGACATACGGGCAATTGAAACACCTGTTATCACCAGATGAACCGGCGGATAAGACGTTCGATGAGATTGTTACTGTCCTGAAAGATCATCTAAACCCCACGCCGCTGATGCTAGCGGAATGATTTAAATTTTATGACAGAAGGCAGCTACAGCATGAAAGCAATGCTGAATATTTGCTGGAATTGCGTAAATTAGCGAAATATTGTCAGTTTGGAACGGGACTGACAGAGGCACTTCGAGACAAATTTGTGTGTGGTTTATTTAAACAGGATACACAAAAGCGACTGCTCGGGGAGAATGAGCTGACGCTTGAGAAGGCGGTCACTATGGCAGCAGCACACGAAGCCGCAGCGAGAGGCACGGCAGTAATGCAGCTACGGTCACCGGAGCTCAGTGCACACAAATTGGGTGTGAGTTCTGGCAAATGTTATCGTTGTGGAAAGACAACGCATGATCAGAACCAGTGTTGGTTTAAAAACCAAGAATGTAGAACTTGTGGTAGGCTTGGACATATAGCTAGAGTATGCAGGTCAGCGAAGAAGACCAGCAACAAGAAGTCACCGCAAGGAAAATACGCAAAGGTACACAAGGTGGCCGAACAGGAGTCCAATTCAGACGCTAGCAGTAATGAACTGGCTAGCTTAAGCTGTAATGAACTGGCTAGCTTAAGAGTACTCAACGCTGGTAAGGGTGCAGACCTCCAGACAATTTGGGTCACTCTTCAGATAGAAGGAGTCCAAGTAAAACTGGAATTGGACACTGGATCGGCATTGACGGTCATAAATAAGAAAGATTACGGAAAGTTATTCCAACATATTCCCCTACAGGATACGGGGATTAGATTGAAAACATACACGGGGCAAAGAGTGTACCCCATCGGGAAAATAGAGGTTGCAGTGGTCCACAAGGGCGAAGACAGTCAAATAATGGACTTATATGTGATATCTGAAGGAGGTCCTCCACTACTAGGACGGGAGTGGATTAGGAAAATGAATATGGACTGGCATTTCCTACAAACAATAACGAGTGAGAACTCGGTGAAGATAGTCGGCCCAGATTCTGGAACGGATGATGGTAAGCCCAACTCAGGTGCAAAAGACAAAGTTTCAGCACAGAATTCCACTGAGCAACAACAACATAGTTTAACTGTGGATTCTGAGTCTGGCAAGTCTACTGATGTGCCCATTTCTGAGGGACACCGGGCTCGAACTCAACTCCATTTCAAACTACAACAGCAATTAGAACAAATGCTTCGCTGTTTTGAGCAAGAGTTGAATGCAACGAAAGAGTTCTTTGATATAGAGTTGGAGAATCTGGAAAGACAACAGAAGCAGCTGATGGAGAAAATGGAGCAGGAGCACACAAAACGTCTGGTGTCAGAGGAGTTAACGGTCAGCCAACTCCTGCATATGCTGAAGGACAGGACTCTGAAATGGGAAAAACTTGAACATGAACTTCAATATTCAAACGAAAGGGGTTCGGAGCTCTCAAAGGTTATTGGAAGAGCTGAGGTGGCAACACAGACTGAGATGACTGCAACAGAGCAGCCCTTGGATGCCAAAAGTACGCTGACTCACGTCAACGTAGAACAACAGACCGCTGAAACAGCTGCTCCGGTAGAGGGATTGCATAGTCCGATCAATCAATCTCCAAAGGAAGTTGAAGTATTAAAATCACAAATGAGGTCACTAGTAAACGACTTGCTGAAAGCCCAGAAAAAGCTGGATGCAGAGGTACACATGAAGAAGTCTCTTCAGGAAAGATGTCTGGATTTGGAACAAGAGCTGGCTAATGTCCAGCTGGGTATGGAGGAAATAGACGACCCTCTCACTGGTCTAGCTCAGGACGACACCGAATATTACGATGTCCTGTCCTGCCCAGCTTGTAACTTCGACTCCCAAAGTGCAGAAATCATGGAGGAGCACCAAAAGTCTACGGAACATCGGGAGAAGCTGGCTCTACGACGGAAACAGGAGGAAGAGAAGGAGGAACTGCGCATGCAGCTGGCAGCTGTGGCAGCTGACAATGGAGCCCAGAGAGTCTCCAAGAAGCAGAAAAGGAAAAGTAAAAACAGAAGATGACCCATCTGAACCATTATCACCTCTACCAGATCACACACGTGGTCCCTCCGAACGGAGCCAATTCAGTTGGAAGTTCAAACTGTTAAATCCATGGAAGGACTATTGAATGAGTCACTCCAGCAACGTGAACCGACTACACCACAGAGATTGAATCTGTGAACTGTTTTCCGCAGAGACTGAATCTGTGATCTGTTTTGACATGAAGTTATCTATGTATCTATGTTATTCTGTTATGTAAACCTGAAGTTATATATGTATATATGTTATTACGTTATGTTAAATGGGGAGATGACTGTAAAGCTAGGAAGGGAGGAATGTTGTGTATGTAATATGTGTGCTACTTTGAACCTATGGACAGGACTGCACTACTTGTTGGGCGTAGTGATACGCAGTACCACTCCTGGCCATAGGGGTATAAATAGTACTGTGGGTACTGATCCCCCTCAGTTCCCGCCTGTGGGCATGAAGTAAAGACCTATGTATAGTCCCTACCTCCAACCAGTAAAGACCTGTTTGAGTTATACGTTTAAGTCTTTGTGTTAATTGTTCAATACAATACACATACTTAACAGTGTGCAGTGCAGATCTCAGTAGATCACGAAACGTTAGTACAAAGCCACACTCAACCTCATCCTGCTGTACCTCTCATCACAACCACATCACTCTGCCTTCCCTACCCTACTCCTGCACATCCTTACTCACACTACCTTACCTTGGACCTCCACCCATCCCTCTCTATCTACATTATGACATCCCCGTCTCACTAGCCACCCCGCACACTCCCCCTCATCCTAGTGCAATCATACCAACTAACAACACACAAGGGTAGGCACTTAGGTGTTTTATGCAATGTTCATGTAAAGTTTCTGTTAATGTGGTGTCAAACATTGAAACCTTTATTTTCAACACTTTGTGTTCTTGGACAGATTTGTGTGCACCTTTGGAAGTGGCTTAGTGAGTTCAGTGAATGGTGAGACATAACGGTACCCCCCACAATGACGATGAGTGTGAAAGGAATGGCTTGGGCATTGTAGGGATGCTTTATGGTGTTCGTGTGGGATGGTGCCACACTGGCGCTTCATGTGGCAGCCAGGGTATACAGCGTCAATCTGGCCATGGTGAGGCCATCCCTGGCCTCCCGGACTGCAATGTGGTCAGGTGCTGATGCCCTCTGTCCTATGCAGCATCAGGTGGTTGTGGAGAAGGTTAGTGGCGTTGTTGTTGGTACTGCTGGTGTGCCTGGTGCTGCTGGTGTTAGGGCTGATCATGGTGGGATTCTGAGGACCAATGTGAGGGAGTATAAAGGGCACCCATGCTGATGGAATAGGTGGCAGGTGAAGTAGAGATGACAGAAGTGATCTGTCAATGGTGGAAGAGGTAATAAGGTCAGACCGGATGGAGACTTGTGTAAAGTCTTGCAACATGGTGAATCTGTTGTGAGGAAGAGTTTGTACCTGAGGGAAGGTTTCTCTGTAAGGTGGGAGTGTTTACTGTACATTTGAAGTTGTCAACTCAACAGCTGATTCAATGGCCACTGATCTCCCACCTCAGCTTGACAGACATGGCCCACGTCCAGCGTGGACCCCGTGGGTGAGCTGTCAAATACAGAAGATGAACTGAAATTTATTCTTAAGTGGCTCTAAACAAGCCACTAATTACCTGAATTGGGTCCCCCGCTGTGAACCCACCGCTACGTGTTGGGTCTGCTCAGCGCTGACAGACCCAACATCGAGGAAAGGCGCGTTCATAGCGGGGTCCTGACTCGCTAGGGAAAAAACACTTTCCCACCCGACCCACCACCGATCGTGCTCGCTGACCCCCCGGAAAATCCAGCCCACAGTAGTTGGATAGAATATAGCCTGGGCTACCAAAATATTATGTAAAACCTTAATCACTTAATTGGCTTTCTAAATCTACCCCTGTGAGGATTTTTTGTTATATTAGTGAATATGTGATTTGATCACCGCCTGCTAAAAATGTGCTGAATTTTTTAATGAAGTACATATTGGAACAGACTTCTGTTGCTGCAGGAATGACCTATTCTGCTGCAAAAATCCACTATTTTCATGTTTTTATCAAGCAAAGCTGTTCTTGCCTTTAGAATATAGCCAAGGGGAGAACAAGAGATGAAATGATTCCCTTATGGTTATGTGAGTGGAAACATATTTAATAGTTTACTTCTGAGTGGAAAGGATTAAAAGTTGTGCAAATCCTTTTCCCCAATGGTCAACAAGGCATCCTGGGAAGAACATGCATGTGTTGGTGCATAGTGGGTAATTTAGCACCAGTGTAGGGTTGCATGGTGATGCAAGTTCACCAGCATTATCTTCATGCAGACATAGCTTTAAATAGTACCTATTCAATCTTACACAAGGGGGATATTCAAGATCTAAGATGTGGTGCAGAGTACAGCTACAAGACTGAACCCCAGCATGAGGACCGAGTTATGAGGAAGGACTGAAAATCTCTGAGGGTGAAATTGGGTATTGCCCCATTTGGGGCGCTAACTTTTGAAATTTTGCAAGTTTATCACCAGGCACTAAGGATTCTGAACTTCTATTAAATTGGGTATTAGCGCCCCAGGAAGGAAGTGGGGCGCTAAATCAAGCACTAATCACCTCAGTGGGGCGCTACCGGTAGAGCGCTAATGAATTTCGGGTGCAATATATTCAGCATTGATCCTTCACACTGGTTCCCTCCAGCTCTTAAAGGGGAAGTTGCATCAGTATGCAGATGCTCATTTTCAGCATTGCTGGCAACTGAATCCCCTGATGGCTATGGCTGTTCCCACTTCCAGGGACGGAGCTGGTCGAGAGCGTCCTGCAAGGCTATCTGTAGTGTCTGGCCTTGTTGACAGTAGGCTCCCGAGGTATGGAAAGTGGTCCACGTTGTCCAAGGCTGTGTCGTGGATTTTGATAATTGGGGGACAGTACTGTGTGGTGGGGGCAGGTTGGTAGAGGACTTTTGTCTTACGGATGTTTAGTGTAAGGCCCATGCTCTCGTACGCTTCGGTGAAGGTGTTGACGATGGTTTGGAGTTTGACCTCGTCGAAAACGAAGTCCAACACCGCCTTCAGTGTGCCAGTGCAGCCTTCGGTCGCCTGAGGAAGAGAGTGTTTGAAGACCAGGACCTCAAACCCGGCACTAAGCTCATGGTCTACAGAGCAGCAGTGATACCCGCCCTGCTGTATGCCTCAGAGACATGGACCATGTACAGCAGGCATCTCAAAGCACTGGAGAGTTACCACCAATGCAGCCTCTGCAAGATCCTGCAAATCCATTGGCAGGATAAGCGCACCAACGTCAGTGTTCTTGCTCAGGCCAACATCCCCAGCATCGAAGCTTTGACCACGCTCAATCAGCTCCGATGGATGGGTCACATTGTCCGCATGCCCGATACGAGACTCCCAAAACAAGCGCACTACTCGGAGCTCCGGCACGGCAAGAGAGCCCCAGGTGGGCAGAGGAAACACTTCAAGGACACCCTCAAAGCCGCCTTGAAAAAGTGCAACATCCCCACCGACACCTGGGAATCCCTGGCCCAAGACCGCACAAAGTGGAGGAGAAGCATCTGGGAAGGCGCCAAACACCTCGAGTCTCTTCGGCGGGAGCAAGCGGAAGCCAAGCGCAGGCAGCGCAAGGAGCGCACGTCAACCCAAGCACCCCACCCACCCGCCCCTTCAACCACCGTTTGCCCCACCTGTGACAGAGACTGTAGGTCCCGCATTGGACTCAGCAGTCACCTGCAAACTCATTTTTAATGTGGAAGCAAGTCATCCTCGGTTCCGAGGGACTGCCTAAGAGAGTCTCTGGCACCGACACTCAGCAGCCTTCCACCAGCCCTGCTGCAGCCACTGGGGAGTCACTACGTAGGAGCACTAGATTAGCAAAGGGGACTGAAAAGAGGGGAGGCAAGGGTTTGCACAAGGGTGATTAGTCAATATTGTTGCTGCATATATGTGGTTAATGGTTTTTGATAAATTTATTACTGGAATGTTGCAGATTTGGTGCTGTGTCACATTTCAGTTCTGGGGTGTGGTATGGAATCACAAAGTGATGGAATGATGGTGACGTGCTCAGCAACCGGAAAGAGGACTCGAAGTCACTGGAAACGAAGTCTGATGAGGTGGTCACAGACTGACCTTGCAGAACGCCGATTGAGTGGCTGCCTCCTCCGTCGCTGTTGTTCGTCCTGCTGTTCCTCCTGCTTCTCTTCTTCCTCCTGCTTCTCTTCTTCCTCCTGCTTCTCTTCTTCCTCCTCCTCCTCCTCCTCCTCCTTCTGAGGTGATGGAGCTATGCCTGGTGGCAATGGTTGTGCCCTCATAATGACCAAGTAGTGCAGCATGTAGCGGACGACGAAAAGTGACACCCGCTCAGTTAAGTGCCGAAGGGCTCCTCCCGAGCGGTCAAGGCAGCGGAACCATTGCTTGAGCACTCCGATGGTCTGCTCAATGATGTTCCTGGTGGCAACATGGCTCTCATTATATGATTGCTAAGCACAAGTGTTGGGATTGCGGAGGGGAGTCATGAGCCAGGTGGAGAGCAGATAGCCCTTGTCTCCCAGCAGTCAGCCGCAAGCTTGATGTGGCGGCTGGAATAGACCTGGCACACTGGTCTGGCGCAGGATGAAGGCACCAATCACACCTCAGGATTTGTATAAAAATATGAACTGGCAACCAGACAATTAAAGTTCTGTTACCAGTTGAGTTTGAGTAAGTGTCACTAGAAGAATGCAGATCTACTCATACAAGTCTGAGCACATTTTCAGAAACCTTGCAGCACGGTTTTCAAATTGCAGTCTATAAAACAACACATTACAATGCATTACAGTACATTGCAAAATTAGTAGGAATTCGCTCCCAACAGGAAGGTAATGCAAGCCAGCTCCCATGTTTTTCTGTGAATGGTATTAGTACCTCTGTAGCATAGAAAATATAGATTTTTTAAATGTATATATTTAATCTTCATCAGAGTGCTATATGTCAATGCTGGAAAATGGGCCACTTTCCCATATTTTGCAGATGCTCCCAAGGCAAGTGAATTTTTCTATTTTTCACATCAGCCACTCTGATGGTTTCTGAGTAAAGCTGACAGTTTAGCATCAATTTATGGGTAGTCCTGTTCTGTGGGATTGAGCACACTCATCCAGAGTACACCCAGAGCCTTGTGCTCCATATTTTTATACAAATCCTGAGGTGTGATTGGTGCAGTTGCAGATCTGCTGATATTTATGCCGATGTTTGGAACAAAATCAACAAAGAGAGCAGTTTCATGGGATCTACGACCACCAGTCCTCCACTGACAATTGAAGTCACATTCCTTTGCATCGGTTAACTAAAATATACCTGGAATTTATTTTATTCTTGTTTGTATTTTAAGTTGCTTTGGACTGTTAAGCATTGTGATTATAATTGTTTTGCTCTGTTCCATGATTACCATGTAGGTCTTGATCTGTGCTACTTTCAAAGGCATGAAAATTAAACCTGGTTCAATGGGGAAGCCATCTCCGGCATTTAATGTGCAGGTAAGCACTGTCTGTTTGATATCTTTTAAATTACCATTATAAATCCAAATCCTGAGCTGCAATGTTTTTTTTTCAGATCTCTAACTGGTTTTGAAACATGTTTTTGATAGGCTTTCTTAGTTTAGTTTTTTTTCCTCAAATTTTCCTTACAATTTTTGTCCCTTTCCTAAAGGCAGCTGATGGGGGTATAGTTCCACCAAGACAATTCAACATAAACAGTGACATCTGCTGGAAGTGTGTGTGTGGTGATGTTGGGTGTGGATAAGACTAGACCTAGCTGTGGTGCCTGAAGCGCCCCCAGTCTCCCACCACCTCCAACCGGTCAGGCACGAAACTTACACATGAAGAATGCAAAAATGCCTCCTGGGTAAAGGAGGGAAATTGGAGGGGACCATTAATCAAAATGCATAATTACATTCATATTCCTTCATAGAATAGAGAATGATACAGCACAGAAGGCCATTTGGCCCATCGTGCCTGTGCCAGCTCTTTGGTAGAACCATCCAACTGGTGCCACTCCCGTGCCCTTACCCCATAGTCCTGCAAATATTTTCCCTTCAAGTATTTATCCAATTCCTTTTGAAAGTTACTATTGAATCTGCTACCACCACCCTTTCAGGCAGTGCATTCCAGATCACAGCACACTGCGTAAAAAAAAAGTTTCCTCAAGTCGCCTTAAATCAGCTTAAATCTGTGTCCTCTGGTTACCAACCCTTCTGCCACTGGAAACAGTCTTAACTCAACAGTTTTATGAGATATGCACCTTCCAATCTGTAATAAAAATAAAGCTTACATTTGTATAGTACCTTGCAGATCCTCAGGGCATCCCAAAGCACTTCACAGCCAACAAATTGCTTTTTTGTAGTAATTCACTGTAATTCCTCGGTGTTATGTAAGAAACACAACAGCCAATTTGTGCACAGTAAAATGCCATTGACACCAATGAGTCAAATGATCAATTAATCTGGTTTGGTGGAGGGATAAATGTTGACTATGACACCTCCCCTGAAGTGTTAGCCTAGATTATGTACTCAAATCCTGAAATGGGGCTTGAAACACACAGCCTTCTAATTCAGTGGTGAACCAAGCTGGCATGAATAATTAAGGTTTAAATTCTAAGTACAATGATAGAGACTGTAGGGTCGATTTCACCCCTGCCCACCTGGCGGGAACGGTGCGGACGGAGGGTTAAGGTGGCGGGGGGGGGGGGAACACACCACATTCCTAATGTGTTCCCATCTGAACTTACCTGAGATCGAGCATGGAAGGGCCACCCACCCCAAGCAGGCAGGGGCCTACTTTATATGGAAAAGTCACAGCCTAATGACGTCATTGGTGCTGCGACCCCAATTTAGCTTGAAATCAAAGGAGTCCCGCACAGTGCCAAACCTGCCAGCAGAACCTGACAGGAGGCAGCAGAGTGGCCAGAAGAGGCCAAGGTAAGTTTTATTTTTTTTAATTTCTGTGAGGCTTCCTTCAGAAAATCGGAACATCACTGTCAGGAAAAGCAATGCTTTACAGCAATTCTGAACTAAAGGGCACTCCTATTGAGGGGTAAGACTCGTTGAGAGTCCTAGAAATGGTTATTTCTGCTGCCAGTTGCACCTTTTTAGAATTCTTGTTATTTGTTTCAGATTATTGATGAGAATTGCGATGTGGTTCCTCCTGGAGTGGAAGGTGAAATTGCCATTCAAGTGAAGCCTGTTAGACCCTTCAGCCTCTTTTCTGGATACATTGTACAGTAATCCTGTTTCAAGTACTTAGCTGAAATCTTTCTAAATTGTCCAAATATATAATTATTTTATGTAACATACAATGTGACGTTTTTTGATTTAGTGAGGCTGCTTAATTAGTAGTGAATTATGCAGTGGAACTGTGGTGAGATTTACCCAACTCATTTAATATGATAAGGCAGGATCTGGCCAAAGTGGACTGGGAGCAGCTGCTTATAGGAAAATCCACATCAAAACAGTGGGAGACTTTCAGAAGGGAAATAGAGAGAGTACAACGCCAACATGTTCCTGTAAAGGTCAAGGGTGGGACCAACAAGCAAAGGGAACCTTGGATGACAAGGGATATACAAAAATGCATTAGAAATAAGAGGGGGGCTTTTGGCAGTTACAAAAGACTAAAGACAGAAGAAGCCCTAGAGGAGTATAAAAAGTGCAGGGGCATACTTAAAAAAGAAATTAGGAGGGCGAGGAGGGGCCATGAAATAACACTGGCGAGCAAAATAAAGGAAAATCCTAAGATGTTTTATAAGTATATTAAGGGCAAGAGGATAACCAGGGAAAGGGTAGGGCCCATTAGGGACCAAAGTGGCAATCTGTGTGTAGAGCCAGAGGATGTAGGCGGGGTTTTAAATGAATTTTTTGCATCTGTGTTCACTATGGAGAAAGACGATGCAGACATAGAAATCGGGCAAGGGGACTGTGACATACTTGAACATATTAGCATCGAGAGGGAGGAGGTGCTAGCGGTTTTAGCGGGCCAAAAAGTGGATAAATCCCCAGGCCCGGACAAGATGTATCCCAGGCTGCTGTGGGAGGCAAGGGAGGAGATTGCAGGGGCTCTGACACTAATTTTCAGAACCTCTCTGGCCACAGGGGATGTACCAGAGGACTGGAGAACAGCTAACGTAGTACCATTATTCAAGAAGGGTAGCAGGGATAAACCAGGGAATTACAGGCCAGTGAGTCTAACATCTGTGGTGGGGAAATTATTGGAAAAAATTCTGAGGGACAAAATTAATCTCCACTTGGAGAGGCAAGGATTAATCGGGGATAGTCAGCATGGCTTTGTTAAGGGTAAATCATGTCTAACAAATCTGATCGAATTTTTCGAGGGGGTGACTAGTGGGGTGGATGAGGGAAATGCTGTGGATGTGGTGTACATGGACTTCAGTAAAGCTTTTGACAAAGTCCCGCATAGGAGACTGGTCAAGAAGGTAAGAGCCCATGGGATCCAGGGTGCCTTGGCGCGTTGGATCCTAAACTGGCTGAGTGGCAGGAGGCAGAGGGTGATGGTCGAAGGTTGCTTTTGTGACTGGAAGCCTGTGTCCAGTGGGGTACCTCAGGGATCGGTGCTGGGTCCCTTATTGTTTGTGATCTACATAAATGATTTGGATGAAAATGTAAAAGGTATGATCAGTAAGTTCGCAGATGACACGAAAATTGGTGGGGTGGTAAATTGCGAGGAGGAAAGCCTCCGGCTACAGGACGATATAAACGGGTTGGTCAGATGGGCGGAAAAGTGGCAAATGGAATTTAACCCTGAAAAGTGCGAGGTGATGCATTTTGGACGGACAAATAAGGCAAGGGAATACACAATGAGTGGTAGGACCCTAGGAAGTACAGAGGGTCAGAGGGACCTTGGTGTACATGTACATAGATCCCTGAAGGCAGCGGAGCAGGTAGATAAGGTGGTTAAAAAGGCATATGGGATACTTGCCTTCATTAGCCGAGGCATAGAATATAAGAGCAGGGAGGTTATGATGGAGCTGTACAAAACGCTGGTGAGGCCACAGCTGGAGTACTGTGTGCAGTTCTGGTCGCCTCACTATAGGAAGGATGTGATTGCTTTGGAGAGGGTGCAGAGAAGATTCACCAGGATGTTACCTGGGATGGAGCGCCTCAGCTATGAAGAGAGGCTGGACAGGCTGGAGTTGTTTTCCTTGGAGCAGAGAAGGCTGAGGGGGGACCTGATTGAGGTGTACAAAATAATGAGGGGCATAGATAGGGTAGATAAAGAGGAACTTTTCCCCTTAGTGGGGGGGTCAATAACAAGGGGGCATAGATTCAGGGTAAGGGGCAGGAGATTTAGAGGGGATTTGAGGAGGAACTTTTTCACCCAGAGGGTGGTTGGAATGTGGAACTCAATGCCTGAAAGGGTGGTGGAGGCAGGAACCCTCACAACATTCAAGAAGCATTTGGATGAGCACTTGAAATGCCATTGCATACAAGGCTATGGACCAAATGCTGGAAAATGGGATTAGACTGGACAGGGATGGATGGGCGGCGCAGACACGATGGGCCGAAGGGCCTCTTTCTGTGCTGTAAAACTCTATGACTCTATGACTTCACTTGGGACCCTTGAACCAACAGATTGGAAGCAATGTTTCCTATCCTTGGCAGGTCTCAATGTGCTAACCTACTTTTCCTGACACAGCAGCATATATTTTCCTGTTAGGTCACTGACCAGATAGGAATCAGGTGGTGCGTATTTAGCACATGCCCGACTGTGTGGTAACCTCAGCAGAACTTTTGGCACCAGCCTGATTTAATAATGTGGGCAAACTCCCAGTCTTCTGATTAGGTACTTTTTGTTTATGGGTGAGAAAGTTTAAAGAAGAACATCATTGGTGGGAGCTGATAAATACTTGCCAAATGTCTGTAAGACGCAAAGTCAGCCCCAGGATGCTCTTCCACGTGGAGCAAATGCACCAGAGAAAGGGGATCTATTTCAGGACTGACCATCATTAAGTACCCAGATGAACTGTTCAGAATGTATGGAAGGTGACCATGAATGTAAATGCACTCTATTCAGTGGACTTGGATGCAGTGCAACAAAAAGTGCAATGACCTCACCAGGTCAGACATGGTAGAATAACCCACCATCACCATACATTAAAAGAGAGTGCTAAGCATGCATGGCAAATAGAGTTACTTCCCAGTCACACCCTTATTAATTGAGACCATGCATTCAGCTGCCTCTGTCCTATCCACCCTCCCCCTTGCCCACCAAGCCAATTCTCCCCCAAGGTTTCCCCCTACGCTAGCACTGAACCTGTGTCTTTTTCTAATTGATCTCCTATCTCCCTCATGTCCTCTCCAAGCTCATCTTGTTCATGAAGTCCACCTCATGCTCTCTTGACCCCATTCCCATTAAACTGCTGGCCACACAAATTTCTTTCCTGATGCCCATGCTAATTGACATTGTAAATAGTTCCTTCTCATCAGGTACTGCCCCCTCCCTTTCAAAGCCATTACCCCTTCCATCTGCATATTAAATTTCCCTACCTATTCCTTTTAATACCCTAGGGTGGAAACCATCAAGCCCTGGAGATTTTTCAACCTTAAATCCCATTATTTTCTCCAATACCATTTTTTTTTTAAACTTATATTAAATCCACTACGTACCTTCCCTAGATTTATTTTTAGGTTTCTTTTGAACCACTGGTATCCCTCCATTCCTCCTCCAAATAACAAATAGAGAATGATTGCCATAAGTACACCCCAATGGGGAACAACAAAATGGCTGTGCCAAAACTGTTGCACAAACTCTTTTCGGCAACTGACTTGGAAATAATAAAATGCAGCAAAAAAAGGAAACAGGAAAAGAAAAATGCAAAAGTACTGGTGTAACTTCCTATCTATCTATTTAAATTACTTTTGAATCAAAGGCATGAAGTTATGAAAGAGTGCAATTCCAGCATTTCAAACATGAAATAATGTGAATTTTGCAGTGAGAAGCCACCAAAACCCGGACTGGAAATGCACGTCATGCTTACGCAGGATTTTTGCCGTACTTCTGGAGAGTTACCCTAATTACGCCTATGTATGGGGCATTAACATAAAATCTACCCTGATTACTTTCATTGTATCTTTGAATCCGTTTTCTTACATGATTAAAAATCAGGATCATAAACAAGAATCCATAGAGGCAAAGTCTCTACCTCATTTTTTTTGACTACCATCACTCCCAGCTAATTGACTAATGCAACAGAAATCCTTCAAAATGCAATAAGGATTTCTTATGAATCAGTCTTACAGGGAAACCCCACTGACCATGCTGCACAGCAGGGCATGTCTGAACTGAAATCTTTCCTTGTAAAACATGAGATGGCAGTTACAGACAGGCCTTTTTATTATTATTCTAAAGCTGCAGTATTTCAAAAAGAGCACAGTACAAAGGATTTATCACATCCAAGCCTGGTAGATGTTCCAAGCTGAGAGTTTATTGGACATTTGAACACTTGTGCGGGAAAATACCATTGAAAATTAAAACGACATTTCCACAACTAATGCATCACAGTGCCCAAGAGTCACAAAGCAACTACAACTAATTTTCATAGGCTATAAAAATACTCTCATTAAAATTACTCTTTTGTTGGGTTGAAAATAAAATATATGCCCCAGCCAGCCATATGATAACATAAATATCTCCAATAATGAGCTGCCTCAGCTGTGCCGATATATATTCATGGATGACCATGATATTTGAGGGACGATTTTCCTCTGCCCTGCTGCCAAATAGTGCTTTAAAAAAAAAAGGTGCAATGCAGAGGAAAAGTGGGTGCTAATCCTTTGCTCCCCTTTTGCTACTGAATAGAACCGCACATAAACTTCCTGTACGGCTTCTGCTGTCTGCACCTGAAGAGAGCGCAGCATTACAAATTTCACGCAATTAAGTATCGGAGACCTTTGCACTCAGACTTCCTCTAACAGTAGCAGATGCAGTTCAGGGGCAGAATGCTCTCAGAAAAACCTGGTGCTACTGATTGCAGAGCTGCTGTTTAGGCGCTATCTGTCTTAAGCAACAGTCTGGTATTGCCAGGAAAGATCTTTATTTTTGACTTTTTGATTAAAAGGTGTGTTTGCTATTTCTGTACTTGTTGCAGAATGCAGTTAGTCGTTTACACTCACTGTGCCCTCTCTTGTGATGTGGTTTATTTGGAGGCAGACGAGGGGAAACAGCCACAAGCCTCCTGGCAGCTGCTGAACTAATTCACCCAGCCATAAGCATCTGTCTCCCTACCACAGAGTAGGCACGCCTCCACCATACAATTGCTCCATGTCATCTGGAATAAAAATATCATCCATAGTCAATCCAGCACCCTCCCCCATTCCTGTAGCATCAATCTACATACCTATACAGGTTTTCCCTGTTCCTCCATCTCTGCTTGACACAATGGTACCACCTTCTTACCAGCTCCCTCCAAGGCAGATTGTAGGGGCATCTGGACTGGTGCTTGGGGTGGTGCCGTCATCCTAGCCACAGTACAGCAGCATGCACTCATTCACAGAGTACACAATTATAAAACTGCTGGCATGCAAATCACAGCTTCTGGGACACATGCGTTAATTTTAAAACTTACCATTCCTCATCAGACAGCGTACAGACAATAATCCAACCCCATTAACTACAACAATAAATAAAATCCTTCTGGCTCTCCCATGGGGTTTGAACAGTGCCTGCACCTATAATGGTGCTGGTGGGGATGTTGGCCCGAGCGAGAACACTGACATTGGTGCGCCTATCCTGCCAATGGATTTGCAGGATCTTGCGGAGGCAGCGTTGGTGGTACCTCTCCAGTGCTTTGAGGTGCCTGCTGTACATGGTCCTTGTCTCTGAGGCATACAGCAGGGCGGGTATCACTGCTGCTCTGTAGACCATGAGCACCAACGTCAGTGTTCTTGCTCAGGCCAACATCCCCAGCATCGAAGCTTTGACCACGCTCGATCAGCTCCGATGAACGGGTCACATCGTCCGCATGCCCGATACGAGACTCCCAAAACAAGCACTCTACTCGGAGCTCTGACACGGCAAGAGAGCCCCAGGTGGGCAGAGGAAACGCTTCAAGGACACCCTCAAAGCCTCCTTGAAAAAGTGCAACATCCCCACTGACACCTGGGAATCCCTGGCCCAAGACCGCACAAAGTAGAGGAGAAGCATCCGGGAAGGCGCCGAACACCTCGAGTCTCTTCGCCGGGAGCAAGCGGAAGCCAAGCGGAAGCAGTGCAAGGAGCGCACGTCAACCCAAGCACCCCACCCACCCGCCCCTTCAACCACCGTCTGCCCCACCTGTGACAGAGACTGTAGGTCCTGCATTGGACTCATCAGTCACCTGAGAACTCATGTTTAATGTGGAAGCAAGTCATCCTCGGTTCTGAGGGACTGCCTAAGAAGAAGAATGGCCTAGTATGTGCCCAGACTTCTTCTGTCCCCATGCCTGTGGCTAAAAGTGAACTCACATGGTGTCTCCTTTATTTAAATGATGAAGCCCGAGAGTACGTTCAGACCTCAGCTCCTGGACAGCAGCAGGAGAGGAAGATCAGCCCAGTTATTATTTACACCCTGTTCTGACCAGTATACCATAACAACAGTATTAAGGACATAGTGGTAAAGGCTAGATTGAAGAAGGTATCCATTGGTCATTAAACTTGTACAGACCTGACCTTAATATAGGTCTACTGTATTTCAGATGGTTTTCTTAGCACCCTGGTATGTGTGTCTTTATCCCTAAAATGATAACAATCCTATATAGAAAAAATAAGGCTCTAATTAAAGGGAATGAATTTTATTAACCATAAAGCATGTGTTTTTTTAAAAATTATTATTACATTGCTTTTGAACTTTGAGCTGCTTTATTTATACGTTGCTAGGATGATCCACAAAGAAGTGCCTCAGTCCTACGAGGGGACTATTTTCTGACTGGAGACCGTGGTCAAGTGGATGAGGATGGATACATCTGGTTTCTGGGAAGAGCAGACGATGTAATTTTATCAGCTGGGTAAAGTGAACAAATTATCCACATTTTATTTACTCAATGTTTCACTGTTGTGCTTAGCATGGCAGTTGTATTGTACTTTACAATGCAAACAGAATCCTTGGGTATTTGTTAATTTACTGCACTAAATATTACAAATTATGGCCGTAATTTTACCATTGCAGAGCGTGCGGGTTTGGGGGTGAGTCGGCAGTAAAAATCCCGGAAATAGCAAGCGTGTCGGGAACCTGCCGTCATCCTGCCCCCTCATGCATTTAACTCGGGCGGCTTTGAAGGCGCAACATGAACCCGATTGGCAGAGGCGGGAGACCTCATTCAAATCATTAATTGCTTGTTGAGAAATCCGTAAGAGTGAATTTAACACCAGCATTTCAGTTTTACTGCAGGAGCACGGGAATCACGGAAGTCAGGTACCTCGACTGTGATGGGGAGGTGGAAGCTCAGTGGCCAATGGCAAGTTCATTCATTAACAGCTGGGAAAAGCTCTTGCTGATTCCATTTTGTCCACAGATTTCAGTGTCTGCAGCTTGCAGGTCATTTTTTGAAACCTCAGAAGGCACCCCATCATCCCCCAGGAGTGTTTTTGAACTGCAAAGGCTTCCACTCCCTCAATGTACAGCTCGTCTGCAACCATAAAAAGATGATTATGCATGTGTGCGCCAGATTCCCTGGCAGCTGTTATGACTCTTTCATCCTGCGCCAGTCCACCCTCCCTCAGCTCTTCGCACCTCCAAACAGACTTACCAGCTGGCTGCTTGGAGACAAGGGCTATCCACTGAAGACGCGGTTCATGACACTCCTGAGGAGGCCAAGTACTCAGGCCAAGGAGCATTATGAGAGCCACATGTCCACCAGATGTGTCATAGAGCAAGCAATGGGCATGCTGAAGATGCACTTTGGATGCCTTGACCGATCTGGAGGAGCCCTTCAGTACGCACCAGCCAGGGTCTCCAGAATCATCATCGTCCACTGCGCGCTGCACAACATAGCGCAGCAGTGAGGATTGGAGCTGGAGGAGGAGCAGAGCACACAGCATACAGCCTCTTCAGAGGAGAAGGCGTTGGAGGAGGAAGACCAGGAGGAGGAGCCTGAGGTGCAGATGGCACCAGCAGCAGCAGTGCACATTGCTGCCCAGGATGGCCTCATCATAGCCAGATTTATTTAACAATGCAACCACATTGGTGCCACATTCTATACTAAGTTCCCCCTCCCCCCCAAACAACACCATAAAGCATCCCTACAATGACCAAGCCATTCCTCGCAACCAAAGCCCCAGTGCTCGAGGTTAAGTAATGTGACCCGCCGTCAATCAAAACGACTTTAACCTCTGACCCGCCTCCAAACCCGCCCTCTGAGCGCCGGCAAAATCGCGGCCGAAGTGTTATAAGAATGGGTAACGTTACCATCATGCACATGATGACATTTCACTAGCTGCTGACATCAGTCACTATATGAGTGACTGTTGTATGCCATGTGGCTTTATGAGATGTGATTTTTGTAGTGTATGTAACCTGTACCACCTTAAGAGACTACCTTAAGGTGATGAACTACTTTCTGATGGCTCCTGTATATTGTAGTACCGGTGGTGACCACACCGGTATATAAACCCTGTGGAGCAGTTTGTATTTCAGTTCAGCCCTGACCCTCAATTACTAAAGACCTGTTTAAGTATTCTGTTGTCTGTGTCCAGTTATTCAGCATAACTACATTTGGAAAACACAGACTCAACAGTGGCGACGAGTCTGATCGTACCTAGCGGCAGTTTTGCATCCAAGGAAGCTTCGTCCTCAGAACGGGCGTCGAAAAGGGGCATCCGCCCTCATCATCCTGCTGAGCACCGCATCGCACGGGAGACATCGAGAACCCGGTTTGGATTTGCTGGCCACGAAGTCCACCATCAGCAACAGGCAGTGATCATCCCTTCTACGACAGCGGCGGGTAAGCCCGATCTAGCGACACGGAGAGAAAGTCGGCCGAGTTGTCAGTGGGAGAAGTGGAGGGAAACCGAAGAAAAGGGCGGAGAACACGACCGCAGCCGGTGAAAAGGGCCGGACTGCAATCGGGCAGAGACGCGCAGCAGCCAGAAAAGCGTTAATGTCCACGAGGACCGCGGGAGCGGCGGGGAACAAGAGCAGCAGCGTCGGGGGAAATAAGGACCACTGGGAGGCGAGAACGGCAACAGCGCGGTAATCGCCATTTTAGTCGGCGGGGGAAGAAGATAAGCGCGGGAAAAGCCGCCAAGCGCGGGAAGCCGCCATTTTGGAAAAATAAAGGAAACTCAACAAGATGCCAAAAACGGGTAACATCACTGCTTTTGATAGCGATGTAGAAGATTGGGCCACTTATGTGGAACGCGTTGAAGTTTACTGTACAGCGAATGAGGTACCGGCGGATAAGAAAGCACTAACCATATTAAACTCGATGGGTGCGAAGATGTACGGGTTATTAAGGCACCTTGTAACACCAGATAAACCGGTAGGAAAGAGTTTCGCGGAGATTGTTACTATCCTGCAAGAGCATTTAAACCCCACGCCGCTGCTGATAGCGGAACGATTTAAATTTTACAAAAGAATTCAGCTTAAAGAGGAAAGCAACGCTGAATTCTTAATCGAACTGCGCAAGTTATCAAAGTACTGTCAGTTCGGTACAGGGCTAGCAGACGCTCTGAGAGATAAGTTCGTGTGTGGGCTACTAAAGGAAGGAACCCAGAAGCGACTGCTAGAGGAAAAGGATCTTACGCTGGACAAAGCTTTCAGCATTGCAGCATCACACGAGGCAGCAGCACGAGGCACTGCAGAAATGCAGCAAAGGCCATCGGAATTTAGCACCAATGAAATGGCATTGGGTGCAGTAAAGTGTTATCGTTGCGGAAGGACAACGCATGATCAGAACCAGTGCTGGTTCAAAGATAAAGAATGCAGGAAATGTGGCAGACTTGGTCACATAGCGAAAGTATGCCGGTCAGGAAAGAAGACCAGCAACAAAAAGTCGCCGCAGGAGAAGTACAAGAAAGTACACAAGGTGACAGAGAACAGTTCGGATGAACAAAAGACGGATTCAGACTCCAGCAGTAAGCAACTGGGTTGTCTAAAAATACATAATGTGGGTAACACAGCAGACCACCAAACTATCTGGGTCATGCTTCGGATAGCAGGAGTCCAAGTGAAGATGGAATTGGACACTGGATCGGCATTGACAGTCATGAATAAGCAAGAGTACAAAAGGTTATTCTCACACATTCCCCTGAGGGATACGGAGATTGTATTGAAAACATACACGGGGCAAAGAGTATACCCCATCGGAAAGATAAAGGTAAAGGTGGTCTACAATGGTAAAGAAAGTCAGGGAATGGACTTGTATGTGTTACCTGAGGGAGGTCTACCACTACTGGGACGGGAATGGATCCGGAGAATAAATATGGACTGGCATTCCTTACAAGCACTAACTGTAGATTCCTGTAAAGAGGATGACGTCAAACCTAAACGACTGTCCAAAATATTGGACGATGCTAAGGAGGTGTTCCAACAGGGACTGGGAACACTGAAAGGAATTACGGCAAACATCAAGGTTGAAGAACATGCAAACCCAAAATTTTTCAAAGCTAGACCGGTACCTTATGCGATACGACCTGCTGTGGAAGCAGAGCTGGAAGGGCTAGAACGTTCAGGAGTACTGTCAAAGGTGGACTGGAGCGAATGGGCCACGCCCATTGTTCCCGTCATGAAGTGTTCGTTGAGCAACAAGCCGGGGGAACCTGGGAAGGTTCGCATCTGTGGCGATTTCAAGATCACTGTTAATCCGGTTCTTCACACGGTGCAATATCCGCTTCCGCGGATTGAGGATATCTTCGCTTCGCTGTCTGGCGGGAAACACTTCACCAAGATAGACCTGGCGCAGGCGTACTTACAGATGGAAGTTGATGAAGCGTCACGCCAGTATCTCATGATCAACACACATAAGGGCTTATATCGGTATAATAGACTGGTTTTTGGAGTGGCATCGGCTCCAGCGATTTGGCAAAGGGCCATGGAGCAGGTATTACAGGGAATTCCAGGCACACAATGCTACCTGGACGACATTCTGATTACAGGAGATGATGATAAGGAACACCTCGCGAATTTGGAGCAGGTGCTCACCAGATTGAAAGAATATGGACTCAGAGTTAATCGCCAGAAATGTGAGTTCTTTCAGAAGCGAATCTCGTACTGCGGTCACGTCATTGACCAGGAGGGGCTTCATAAGTCACCTGACAAGATCGAAGCTGTTCTGACAGCTCCCGCTCCGGAAAATGTATCCCAGTTGAGGTCGTTCCTTGGGTTGATTAACTATTACCACAAGTTTCTTCCAAATTTATCCATGGTGTTACACCCGCTGAACACTCTTTTGCAAATGGGAGTACCATGGAAGTGGAGCGAGGACTGTAAGCGGGCTTTTCAAAAAAGCAAGGCACTGATCACCTCTAAGGAAGTGTTGGCTCACTTTAACTCAACGCTGCCTATTCGTTTAGCTTGTGATGCTTCTCCATATGGTATCGGGGCAGTGCTCTCACATAAGTTGCCAAATGGCTTGGAAAGGCCAATCGCGTTCGCATCCAGATCATTGACCTCCGCTGAGCGCAACTATGCTCAGATAGATAGGGAGGCTCTCAGCCTCGTGTCGGGAGTTAAGAAATTTAACCATTACCTGCAAGGCCAAAGGTTTATGCTGCTGACAGATCACCAGCCGTTGGTTTCCATCTTTAACCCTAAGAAGGGTGTTCTGGTTATGACGGCGCAGAGGCTTCAGAGATGGTCCCTTTTCCTAGGGGCACATCAATATGATATCGAATTCAAAGGTACAAAGCAACATGGTAATGCTGATGGGCTGTCGCGCCTGCCACTACCTACAGCGGAAGAGGCACCGGCAGTTGACCCTGTCGAGATATTTCACTCGACCATCATCGAATGCTTATCAGTCACCAATGCGAGTATTGAGAGAGAGACCAGAAATGACCCGACACTGTCTCGGGTCTACGATTTGACAGTGAAGGGATGGCCAACACGTGGCGAACCACTGTTACCGGCATTCTCAGCCAGACGAGAGCAGCTGTCCATCTGTCAAGGAACATTGATGTATGGAACAAGGGTGATTATTCCTCCTAAATTAAGGGAGAGAGTTCTGAAGGAACTGCATGAAGGTCATCTGGGGGGAGTCAAGATGAAAGGCCTTGCTAGGGCTTATGTGTGGTGGCCAGGTATCGACAAACAAATAGAGGATCTGACTAAAAGCTGCTCAGGGTGCCAAAAAGTTCAAAATGCACCTCCAATTGCACCGCTGCATCCGTGGGAATGGCCTTCAACCCCATGGCAACGTGTGCATATCGACTTTGCAGGTCCATTCATGGATTCCATGTTTTTGATAGCGGTAGACGCACATTCTAAATGGCCAGAAGTGATCAAGATGTCGACCACTACCTCTGAAAAGACGATCGCAGTTCTAAGAACCATATTTGCAAGGAATGGGCTGCCGGAACAAATATGTTCAGACAACGGACCACAGTTCGTGTCAGAAGAATTCCAGAAATTCATGAAGAAGAATGGGGTGAAACACTATACATCTGCCCCATATCATCCGGCTACAAATGGGTTGGCCGAGAGATTTGTACAAACGTTCAAAAAGGCGATAAAGGCCATGAGCGAAGACCATATTCCACTACAACACAAGGTGGACAATTTCCTGATGGCATATCGAAACGCCACGCATGCAGTGACAAATCAAAGCCCTGCCATAATGTTCTATAACAGGAGGTTGCGGTCCTGATTGGATTTGTTAAAACCCAATGTGCGTAGGGAAGTCAAAAACAAACAATTCCAGCACGTAAATAACAAGGGCACTCGGAGTTTCAAAATAGGACAACCAGTGTTGGCCAGGGACTATAGGAATGATAAATGGCAATCCGGAACAATTCGTGCCCGACAAGGACCCTTGATGTACACTGTAGACATTGGTGAGAACGTAATACGACGTCATGCTGACCAACTTGTGGAATCGAGAACAAGGGTCGACCCCATGTCTACGGCAGAGACACCAGTTGAAGAAGTTATTGAGCCTGTAGCATCTACCTCAGACTCGAACGTACATGATGATGTTCAATCCATAAGAGATCAAATGGATGAGTCACCCCAGCAACGAGAACCAGAGACCCCTGAAAGGCATTATCCGGCCCGGATCAGGAGGCCTCCTCAGAGACTGAATCTTTGAACAGTTTTGTATGAAAGTTGTATATATGTTATCCATGTTATGTTTAAATTGGGGTGTACACTGTTAAGCTAAAAGGGGAGGAATTGTAGTGGATGTAACCTGTACCACCTTAAGAGACTACCTTAAGGTGATGAACTACTTTCTGATGGCTCCTGTATATTGTAGTACCGGTGGTGACCACACCGGTATATAAACCCTGTGGAGCAGTTTGTATTTCAGTTCAGCCCTGACCCTCAATTACTAAAGACCTGTTTAAGTATTCTGTTGTCTGTGTCCAGTTATTCAGCATAACTACATTTGGAAAACACAGACTCAACAATTTTGTCACCAGGTTGCTGGGATGTCCATATCTCTCTATCTCCCACCGCCAGCGTCTCTTGAGCTCCCAAGTTCTCCAGAGCCCCCTCCTCTGCTGCTGTTAGGTATTCGAAGACTGGAGGGCCACCTCCGGTCCGCTCCCTCTATCTGTTGTTGTGGGCTCTTTTCTCCTGCAAGGAGGGAAAGAAAAGTTTTAGTGAGAGTGATGGAATGAGTGTAAGGAATGGATGGTTTACATCTGTAGCGGGTGACTATGAGGGAGTGGGGTTCCAATGCCAAATGGCCTCCTTCTGTGGTGTTACTTGCTATGATTGCAGTGGGATGAGGATACATGTGAGGGGTGTTTAGTCAGATGGGGGGGTGAGTACGTACATAGAGAGAGAGAGGGATGGGTGGACCTGGAAGGCATTTTGGTGTGAGTAATGATGTGCAGGAGTAGGCTTGGGAAGGCAGAGTGATGGGGATGTGGTGACAGGCACATCAGGATGAAGATGAGTGTGGCTTTGCACTCACCTTTCCTGACCTCATCAGGTCATTGAATCTCTTCCTGCACGGGATCCAGGTCCTCCTCACGACCTCCCTGCTGCTGACCTCCACTGCTATTTCCAGCCAGGCCCTTTTGGTCTCTTGGGGAGGTCTCTTGCGTCTATCTGCTGGGAAGAGGACCTCCCTAAGTGCTCTTACTGCCTCGACCAGAATATGCAGCAAAGCATCTGTAAAGCAGGGTGCAGCCCTCTGCCTTTGGGTATTCATATTTTTCACTTTGCACAATAACTCCAACCTATCCAATGCTCCTTCCACACTCCTTTACCAACCTTCAAATGAGTTGTGTGCAAGGCTGCTTTAAATATAGGCGCTGGAAATGAGTCATTGATTACATCATCAGACCCGCACCCTTTAATAGGGCTGGGAAACGTGCATGGCTGCTTTAATTGGGGCCATTATGTTAAAGTCGCACTGAGGAGCGGGCTGATCAACACATCGCATTCCCGACCCGCTACACAGCCCGCGCGCACCCGACCCGACTCTGAAGTGAAAATTCCAGCCTATGTTTCAAAAAGATTATCATTGACTTAAAAATCAAGCATTCAAGTTCCAGTAAAGATTAACTGCAATGACCAAAGATCGTAATATTCTGTAGGGAATGACAGTTCTGTATTTGCAGTGATTGGTTAACAAGGCTGGGCAATCTGTAAATAGAAAAACAACAATATCAGCAATTCAGCTTTTAACACTTATATTAATTGCACTAAAATGATTAGTATTACTTTTTATAACATTTATTTGTGGAGAGGGAGAGAGAATAACAAATGCCCAAAAATAGTTTATACGGCTGAATATGTCAAGAACTCAACATGTGGGAAACTGCAGGTGTGGAATGACTTTTGTTGCTATGTAGATGTGTATTGGGATAACCAATTCTGGAGCTGTTTTGAACTGGAAAATGGATGTGATTTTCTCATTGGAAGAAATTTTTTTACTTTTAGTAAGGCATGTAAAATATAATGGGCCAGATTTTACAGCGTACGCTCAGTGTAATCCTTCTGAAAGGCCCCACAAGTTCCGGGTTTCCACATGCGCTGCTCATGCACAAAAACCTGGAACTTGCGATGCCTTGACAAATCATACCCACTGCATAGAAAATCACTTTTGCAAGCGCAGAGTTGGGCTATTTGCCCAACAACTGCCCAGCAATTGCCCACAAAACTCTTACGGCTGGTAAAAGCAGCTGTAGGGCCTGCTTTTACCAGTGTAAGGGTTATTATAAATTTTTAATTTTTAATTTTTAAATAAATAATGATGCAAAAACACTTAGGCCGTGATTTTGCTGAACTCAGCGGGTCCATGGCGGGCGACTTTGGTGGCGGGTCCCGACCCCGCTGCTGGCTCTATCCCACTCTGTGAAGTGAATTTGCCTTGATTGGGCTTGTTAAGCCTGCCCAGCACGTTTCCCGGCCAATTAGAGAAAGCGGGTCTGGTGACGTCATTTGATGACGCGTCGTCAGCCGGTTTCTTTAAAGGGACCATGGCCAACTTTATTTTGACAATTGTGCTGTTCGTGTTCTACAGCATTGAGGTGCTGCAGACACTAACAGTGACTGCACAAAGGCACAGGGCTGCACCCAGGCTCTCCCATGACTCCCTCCATATGCTTATGGAGAGAGTCACAGCACGCAGGGAGGTCCTCTTTCCTTCCCATGGGTGGAAGAGAACTACCCAGGAGATCAACACAGCCTGGTTGCAAATTGCACAGGAGGGCACAAGCAGGGATGTGGTCAGGAGAAACCTGGGTGCATTGCCGCTAACATTTCAATGATCTCAGTAGATCACAAAACATTAGTACAAAGCCACACTCAACCTCATCCTGCTGTGCCTCTCATCACATCCCCATCACTTTGTCTTCCCTACCCTACTCCTGCACATCCTTACGCACACCAACTTACCTTGGACCTCCAACCATCCCTCTCTATCTATATTATCACATCCCCATCTCATTAGCCACCCCTCACACTCCCCCTCATCCTAGTGCAATCATACCAACTAACAACACACAAGGGTAGGCACTTGGGTGTTGTGGTAAACCACTGTTATAGTTATCACTGTATATTGTTCTCACTGTTCTCACTGTCACATCACTACACGAGGTCGCCTCTTGTCGCACTGTTATACCTGGGCTGACCACCTCCGACTCCGCCCATTACCTGCCCAGGTATAAAGGTAGCTGACTGGCTAGTATTCCTCCCTGTTGGATCGGATCACCCACGAGGGTGGGCTCTGTTATTTAGCCAATAAAAACCTTCAGTTACGTTCTTAACTCGTCGCCTTTTATTGGACTAATTGATAGGCATATCAATTTTATTGGCTAAATTTTAAAGATGTCTGATAATGAACAGCAACAGCAAGGAGCTCACCCAGCAGCACAGCAACAGCAGCCTCCAGACAACGGGCCACACCAGCCGGCTTGGCTGCAAGCCTTGAAACCACCATACCTGGATCTAAACCCACAGGCACCAAACTCAGCCAACGACTTCAAACACTGGCTGGACTGCTTCGAATCGTACCTGGAGGAAGCCGTCGTCCCTCAGAGATCCAAACTAAGAGTCCTGAAAGCCCAAGCGAGCCCGAGAGTATATACACTCATCCAGGACATGACTACGTACGACGACGCCATCAACCTACTGAAACAGCAGTACCGGAGCCCGGTAAACTACATGTACACTAGGCATCTCTTAAGATCTCGCCAGCAACAGCCAGGAGAATCGATAGCTGAATTTTCACGAGCGCTGAGACAACTCGGCAGGAACTGTGACTTTAAAGCGGTGACGGCTACTGCGAACATGGAAGACAATGTCCGCGACGCCTTGGTGAGAGGCCTACATTCCGACTACACACGGCAAAGACTGCTTGAAGCTAAGGACATAGACCTGGACAAGGCCGAAGCCCTCGCCCTCACCCTAGAGGCCACCCAGCAAGACCAGGAAGCGTTTGCCAGGTACTATTCGCGACCCTGGGACTCGGGCCCGACCCCCACCCCACCACCCTTCACAGCGCTGCCCCCGGGACCTACCTCAGCGTCTGCATCACGGATCCGACCGGGCCCGCTAGCCCCGGTACCGGCCCCGACATCAGGCAACCCCGATCGGGCCGCTGGCTGCTTCTTTTGCGGCCAGGAGAAGCATCCGAGGTCGCGCTGCCCAGCCAAAAACTCGACCTGCAAAACCTGCCTCAAGAAAGGCCACTTCTCCAAGGCCTGCAGAAGCAAATCCTCAGAAGCCAGCAGTGCCTCATGCGAACCCTGGGGGCGGCCATCTTTGTGCGGGGCAGCCGAAGCCTGCAGAGCCTCATGGGAAAACCAGGGGCGGCCATCTTTGTGCGGGGCAGCCGAAGCCTGCAGAGCCTCATGGGAAAACCAGGGGCGGCCATCTTTGTGCGGGGCAGCCGAAGCCTGCAGAGCCTCATGGGAACAGCAGGGGCGGCCATCTTTGTGCAGGGCAAACGATTTAAACAGAGCCTCATGTGAACTACGGGGGCCGCCATCTTCGCCGCCATCTTGTCATGACAACGACGCGCTCATCTACACCCTAGCTTCCGTGACCCTGGATCAAGCCCGCCCGCACCACCTGGCCAGCTCAATGATGGACATCAAAGTCAACGGCCACGCCACGACCTGCCTGTTCGACAGCGGAAGCACGGAGAGCTTCATCCACCCAGACACGGTGAGCCACTACTCCCTCCCCGTCCTGCCAACGCGCAGCCGCATCTCGATGGCATCGAGGTCGCACGCCACAGACATCAGCGGCTACTGTGTCGTGACATTGTCGGTTAAAGGGACAGAGTATAAAAATTTTAAACTCCTCGTACTCCCCCAGCTGTGCGCTGCCGTCATACTAGGGCTGGACTTCCAATCCCACCTCCAAAGTGTAACCCTAGCATACGGTGGACCCCTCCCCCCACTCACAGTCGACAACCAGCGAAAGTTAAACCGCCCACCGCGTAACACCTGCAGCCTATCCACCCTCAAGGTACCGCCACCTTCCCTGTTCGCTAACCTCACCCCCGACTGCAAACCTGTCGCTACTAAGAGCAGGCGGTACAGCGCTGGGGACAGAGCCTTCATTAGCTCTGAGGTGCAGCGACTCCTGAAAGAGGGCATTATTGAGGGGAGCAGCAGCCCCTGGCGTGCCCAGGTGGTGGTAGTCAAGACCGGCGACAAAACTCGCCTGGTTATCGACTACAGCCAGACCATAAACAGATACACCCAGCTGGACGCATACCCCCTCCCCCGCATATCGGACATGGTCAATGAGATTGCACAATACCGCGTATTCTCGACCATCGACCTCAAGTCGGCCTACCACCAACTCCCCATCAGCCCGGAGGACAGCCAGTACACCGCCTTCGAGGCGAATGGCCGCCTCTACCAATTCCTTAGGGTCCCCTTTGGTGTCACCAACAGGGTCTCGGTTTTCCAACGGGAGATGGACCGGATGGTTGACCAGAACGGACTACAGGCCACTTTCCCCTATCTCGATAACGTCACCATCTGCGGCCGCAACCGGCAGGACCATGACGTGAATCTGGAGAAATTCCTCCGTACGGCCCAACGGCTGAACCTCACCTACAATAAGGAGAAATGCGTGTTTAACACAGCGCGCCTTGCCATCCTTGGCTGTGTAGTAGAGAACGGAGTCATCGGCCCCGACCCCGAAAGAATGCGCCCCCTCATGGAGCTACCCCTCCCCCACTGTCCAAAAGCACTTAGGAGAACCCTGGGGCTTTTCGCCTACTATGCCCAATGGGTACCCAATTATGCGGACAAAGCCAGACCCCTCCTGAAAACCACATCCTTCCCCCTCACGGAAGAGGCGTGCGCGGCCTTCTCCCTCATTAAGGGAGACATAGCCAAGGCCACAATGCACGCAGTGGATGAGTCAATCCCCTTCCAAGTGGAGAGCGATGCATCCGACTTCGCCCTAGCCGCTACCCTTAACCAGGAGGGTAGGCCGGTAGCCTTCTTCTCAAGGACCCTACAGGGCCCCGAGACCCGACACTCGTCGGTCGAGAAGGAAGCCCAGGCAATTGTGGAGGCAGTACGGCGCTGGAGGCACTACTTGGCAGGCAAACGATTTACCCTCCTCACCGACCAACGCTCGGTTGCCTTCATGTTTAATAACAAGCTGAGGGGCAAGATCAAGAACGACAAAATCTTGAGGTGGAGAATCGAGCTTTCCACCTATGATTATGAGATCTTGTACCGGCCCGGTAAACTGAACGACCCCCCTGATGCTCTTTCACGCATTACATGCGCCAGCGCGCAAAGTGATAGACTTCAGACCCTCCACAATGACCTCTGCCACCCCGGAGTCACCAGACTCTACCATTTCATTAAGGCCCGCAACCTGCCATACTCCATCGAGGAGGTCAGGACCATGACCAGGAACTGCCAGATCTGTGCTGAGTGCAAACCGCACTTCTATAAGCCGGACAGAGCAAGCCTGATCAAGGCCACCCGCCCCTTCGAGCGTCTGAGCATCGACTTCAAGGGGCCCCTACCGTCATCCGACCGTAATGTGTACTTCCTCAACATCGTTGATGAGTACTCCCGTTTCCCCTTTGCCTTCCCCTGCCCAGACATGACCAGTAACACGGTCATTAAATGCCTGAACAAACTCTTCGCCTTGTTCGGGTTCCCGAACTATATACATAGTGACCGGGGCGCCTCCTTCATGAGCGAGGAACTCCGTCAGTTCCTATTGGAGAGGGGTATTGCAGCAAGCAGGACCACCAGCTACAACCCCCGAGGGAACGGCCAGGTGGAAAGAGAGAACGCGACGGTATGGAAGGCCACCCTCTTAGCCTTAAAGTCTAAGGGCCTCCCAACCTCCCGCTGGCAAGAGGTCCTCCCGATTGCGCTGCACTCCATCCGGTCACTACTTTGCACTGCCATTAACACCACCCCCCATGCCCGAATGTTTGTCTTCCCCAGGAAGTCGACTACGGGAACCACCCTACCAACCTGGCTGACCTCTCCGGGACCCGTCTTGCTGCGAAAGCACGTGAGGGCCCATAAAACGGACCCCCTGGTCGAGAAGGTGAACCTCCTGCACGCCAACCCCCAGTACGCCTATGTGGCTTACCCAGACGGACGGGAGGACACTGTCTCCTTACGAGACCTCGCACCCTCACCCCCCCCTCCCAACCCCCCGAGTCCAGCCGAGGTAGACGGCATGCCGGAACCCCACGAGCCTTTGCCGACTACGCAGACACCAGCTTTAACACCGGATAATGTAACACCGCCGCTGCGACGATCGGAGAGGCTAACGAAGCCTCCGGACAGACTGACATACCAGAGCTGGTAATACACTTCACCCCGCCGGACTCTAATCTAAACAAGGGGTGAATGTGGTAAACCACTGTTATAGTTATCACTGTATATTGTTCTCACTGTTCTCACTGTCACATCACTACACGAGGTCGCCTCTTGTCGCACTGTTATACCTGGGCTGACCACCTCCGACTCCGCCCATTACCTGCCCAGGTATAAAGGTAGCTGACTGGCTAGTATTCCTCCCTGTTGGATCGGATCACCCACGAGGGTGGGCTCTGTTATTTAGCCAATAAAAACCTTCAGTTACGTTCTTAACTCGTCGCCTTTTATTGGACTAATTGATAGGCATATCAGGTGTTTTATGCAATGGTCATGTAAAGTTTCTGTTAATGTGGTGTTAAACATTGAAATCTTTATTTTCAACACTTTGCGTTCTTGGACAGATTTGTGTGCACCTTTGGAAGTGGCTTAGTGAGTTCAGTGAATGGTGAGACATAACGGTACCCCCACAATGGCGATGAGTGTGAAAGGAATGGCTTGGGCATTGTAGGGATGCTTTATGGCGTTGGTGTGGGGTGGTGCCAACCTGGCGCATCATGTGGCAGCCAGGGTGTGTGTACAGCTTCAAGTGAAGTAAATCTGGCCATGGTGAGGCCATCTCTGGCCTCCTGGGCTGCAATGTGGTCGGGTGCTGATGCCCTCTGTCCTATGCAGCATCAGGTTGATTGCGGAAAAGGTTGGTGTTGTTGTTGGTGCTGCTGGTGTTGGGGCTGATCGTGGTGGAATTCTGAGGACCAAGGTGAGAGTATAAAGGGCACCCATGCAAATTGAATAGATGACAGGTGAAGTAGAGATGACAGAAGCGATCTGTCAGTGGTGAGAGAGGTAATGAGGCCAGACTGGATGGAGACTTATGTAAAGACTTGCAGCATGGTGAATCTGTTGTGGAAATGCAGTGAGGAACAGCTTGTGACTGAGGGAAGATATCTCTGTAAGGTGGGAGCTTTTACTTTACATTTGAAGCTGTCAACTCAACAGTTGATTCAATGGTCACTGAACTCCTGTCTCAGCTTGACAGACGTGGCTGTCAAATGCATAATGTAAGCTGAAAATCATTCTTAAGTGGCTTTAAACAAGCCACTAATTACCTGAATTGGGTCGCCCGCTGCTGCCTGTCAGGTCTGCTCAGCGCTGACAGACCCGGCATCGGGAAAGGCGCGTGGGTTAATTTCCCACCTGACCCGCTACCAATCACGCCCGCTGACCTCCCGGAAAATTCCGGCCTAAAATTAGTTTAGGCAAATATTGGCCTGGATTAAAATGTTTAAAATTATTTGTGAAAAAATTTAATTTTTATTGTATTTGGTGTAATGAAGGGTCTTTTAATCAAACTTGAAAATCAAAACATTTATATTTATTAGCATTGTCTAAATTATTTAATTATTTGGGATTCCATTGCTTGACATTAGGGGATTCCGGTCAGAATTGACAGCAATGGAATCCTCCTTTCTCATTGGAGGACCTGGCCTACGTGATTTCAGGGACGCTTCTGAACTGCCTGCATCCCTGGGATCCAAAGGCCTTTACGCAGGCGTACGCATGCAGGCCCAAGACTTGAACTCTCCATATCTTTGGAGCCTGGAGGTAAGTTCGGAACTGTTTCGCGGATCGGAGGCTTACTCCGGAGGAACGCCTCCGACCGCAAATTCAGGGCCAATATTTAGAATCATAAAATAGAAAAACTTGTGGCTTGATAATTGTGGCTTGGTTATTGGAGGTCAATTTTATAGAAATCAAATCAAATTTAGATCAGAAATGCAAGTTATGTTGGAGGCAGTGTTCCCGTTAAGCTGCGCGGCCATGAGGTCTGGAGGTCCCACACAGGCCGCTCACCGGCTTTTACATGGAAAAACTGAAGATTCACAGAAATTTGAATGGGCCCGCAGCCTGTTAAAGGGGCTGCGCATCCAAAACAAATTAGAGGGAACATTGGTTGGAGGCATTTTGTTTTTTCAATATGTTGTGCCAGAGTAGAAGATGAATTTGTGATACTATTTCCTCACATTGTAAGTTCCTGAGGATGCCATTCACTACGACCACTCCTGCATACCAACCAGGAGCAGGTTCAAGAGTGGCAGTAGCAGAGAACTGGAAGTAGGTAACCTGCCTACCCTTTCAGTTAGGGGAAGCAATGTCATGCCCAGAGAAATCTTTAAAATATATTTTTTTAAATGGCTGGGGAAAAACATGAACATATGTTGTACATTCAAAATATTTCAAATTAAGTCAATAATCCAAAATATATGACTCATTTACCCTAAAAATGTTTTTTTTATACAATACAGGTACCGCATTGGACCGTTTGAAGTAGAAAACTCACTGATAGAGCATCCAGCTGTGGCAGAGTCTGCTGTGGTTGGCTGTCCTGATCCTATCAGAGGAGAGGTATGCTTTGGAACCCACACAGGTTTAATCAAACAATCTCATTTGGAAGCAGATTTTTTTTTGACTAGGCTCTAGTGATCATTAGCAGGGTTTCCCTCCTAACAAAACCACGTTGAAAATTTAGGGGGTATTTTAACTAGGAACGCATTTCGGGCAGGCGGCTCAACTCTTTTATTTTAATTACACATTTGAGTGAGTATAAAGATCTAAAAATGCACCAGCCTGGCCTTTCCATCGCCTTTAACAAATACAACTCATTTAAAATCTGAATGTTTTTAAAATGCTTCAATGGCACAACAGGCTGTTGTGCTTTCACATTTCAAAACATGATGCCCATAGCTATACTAAGCAGGACTGTCACATTTTTAATAATCTTAACTTTCCTATTTAAAGAACTTTTCTTCTTTTAAGGTTGTGAAGGCATTTGTCATTCGAACTCCTGCATATACCTCACATGATCCTGACAAGTTAATTAAAGAATTACAGGAACACGTTAAGAAAACCACAGCACCATATAAATACCCAAGGAAGGTCTGTATTTCACCTGATCTGATTTCCTGGATTAGAATGGCAGCTATAAGTAACAGCTTGTCAGTTATCTAGACAGAATGGTGAATGAGCGCAAGTAATTGTAGTGTTTTGTATTTTTACTATAGATCAGCTTTTACCCTACTCACCATTTTGAGGTGTTAATTGGTGTGTTAATAATAGCTTGTAAACCAGTTTTAGTCTCCTTAAAAGAGGCAGGTGATTTCTCCCAGTGTGATAGCCTGTGAATTTCTACACATTGAAGCCTGTGAATTACACCATTTTAGGGACTGGCATCAGCTGTCTTTTTTATATACAGGTGTCCTTATTTTCAAAATGGTCATTGTATGTACTGTAAAAGAATTACAGTAGAATGGAGAGTTCTTTACCCAGCATCCGTAGCGGTAGAGAAACCGCTCTATCCCTGGGATAGAGCCGTGCCAGCATTCAATCCCACCTCCACTTCGCCCATCTTCACTTTCAACATCAAAATTGAGAAGCTTATGGATTTCTTAGTCTCAAAGAGGGATCAAATGTTCAGCTGCCACAGTCAATTTCTTCTTCTCTCCACCACATCCTCCACCCCCACCGGCCACTTCCACCTCACATTTGGACTCTTTCAGCCCCCATACAGTTTCTCCAATACCATGTCATGCCCCAAATTCCCTACCCAGGCACTCACCACTTATTGTATGCATGGCACCCACCTCCTGCGTCTTTAACACCTGACCAATTCAACTCACACAATTACCCCTCTTCGGCCCAGTACACACCGACTATGACTCCTTTTGAACATTTAGCTCAAACTCAGAATTGCCTGCAGATATAAACCACTGGAGGAAGATTGCACACAGTCAGTATTAAACATTGTGGCAGCGATTTTGCCAGCCGTGGCGAGTCTGGTGCGGCCGGAGCAGACAGTGGCCTCAAACTCCCGTCTTCATCCCGCCTCCTCCAAGTGATTTTGCCCTGATTGGGCTTGTTAAGCCCACCCTGCGAGGTTCCCAGCCAAATAAAAGGAAGCGGGTCTGATGACGTCACCTGAAGACACATCATCAGCTGGTTTCCTTAAAGGGACCATGTCCACATTGATTTTGACAGTTGTGCTGTCAGTGTTCTACAGCATTGAGGTGCTGCAAACACTGACAAGCACTGCACAAAGGTGCACGGCTGCACCCAGGCTCTCCCATGACTACCTCGATATACTTTTGGAGGGAGTCATAGTACGCAGGAAGGTTCCCCTCCCTTCCAATGGGCGGATGACTCCTCCCCAGGACACCAACGCAGCCTGGTTGCACATTGCACAGGAGGGCACAAGCAGGGATGTCGTCAGGAGGACCAGGCTGCAGCGCCACAAACCTTTCAATGATCACAGTAGATCACGAAATGTTACTGCCAAGCCACACTCAACCTCACCCTGCTGTACCTCTCATCACATCCCCATTACTCTGCCTTCCCTACCCTACTCCTGCACATCTTTACTCACACCAACTTACCTTTCACCTTCACCCATCCCTCTCTATCTATATTATCACTTCCCCATCTCACTAGCCACCCCTCACACTCACCCTCATCCTACTGCAAGCATACCAACTAACAACAAAGGGTAGGCACCTATGTGGTTTAGCCAATGTTCATGTGAAGTTTCTGGTAATGTGCTGTCAAACATTGAAATCTTTATTTTGAACACTTTGCATTCTTGGACAGATTTGTGTGCACCTTTGGAAGTGTCTTAGTGAGTAGCAGTGAATGGTGTGACATAACGTCCCCCCAACCCCCCCCCCCCCACCCCCCCAACTGCGGTGAGTGTGAAAGGAATGGCTTGGACATTGTAGGGATGCTTTATAGTGCTGGTATGAGGTAGTGCCAACCTGGTGCATCATATGGCAGCCAGTGTGTACAGTGTTAAGTGAAGCAAATCTGGACATGGTGAGGCCATCCCTGGCGTCCCGGGCAGCAATGTGCACGGGTCATGATGCCCTGTGTCCAGTGCAGCATCAGTTGATTGCGGAGAAGGTTGGTGTGGATGTTGGTGCTGCTGGTGTGCCTGGTGATGCTGGTGTTGGGGCTGATTGTGTTGTGATTCTGAGGACTAAGGTGAGATGTTTTCAAGGGCACCGATGCTGATGGAATAGATGGCAGGTGAGGTTGAGAGGACAGAAGTAGTCTGTCAATGTTGAGATAGGTTGTTTCAAGGAGGTGACAGTGGATAGAGAAATTACTCCAAACACTTCAAAAGTGCATGAAGCTCAAAAGCTGGTTCCAAATCATTAATGCTCCAGGTTTTAAGATTGGGAAGTGAACAGCTGTGAAATGGTAGGTATTATACCACTTTTGCAGCTTTCACCTATTCACAGCAATCCAGTTATTAAGAACCCGACATACTTACCTGATGTGATAGCCGCTCTCCGGGAACCTCATTGAAAACCTTGTAAAATGGTAAGTACATGGGAAAATGGTCCTTAAATATCTTTTAATAAGCTTTTAACTATTGAAATTGGCTGACCCGTCGCTTGGTGGCGAGTCTGTTCAGGGATGACGGACCCGACACTTGAGAAACTGACAAGGAGGTGGGTTTACAGCGGGATACCGACCCGCTGTCTATCTTTGTGATTTGATAGCAGAACCGCCTCCAAACCTGTACTCTGAGCGCCGGCAAAATTCAGCCCTGTTTCAGAATAGCCTTATCAATGTTTGCCAGAATTTCAATTTACCGAATTCTTGGTAAAGTGGTACAGGTGTTTGGAACACACACTAATCATGAACTACCGTTCTGTTTTCCCCACAGATTGAATTTGTGAAGGAACTGCCCAAGACTATTAGTGGGAAAATCAGAAGAATTGAGTTACGAAAGAAAGAATGGGAACAAAACTGAGATTTAAATCATTCTTGTACAATATCGTAAAAAGGAATCATTAATAAAAGCAAAAATTTCAATTGAACTAATGATTTGAAGACAAAATAAATTACATGTTAACAGATTGACTTGTGCCCTGTACTGTTACAAGGCACAACAGGAGATGGGTTTTGTTAAAGATAATAAAGGAGGCATTTATTATCAAGTTGCAGGATGTCCTTTTACCTACTCTTTGTCAGTATCAAGCACTCAAGTTGAAGACTGAACCATCCTCCCTTCACCATTTCTGTGCCCCAAGTGGCATTGTATAATTATTGCTACAATACGAGAGATTTCATACTTTGAACAATAGCTCGTGTTTCTAGTGCCCAAGGTTCACAATATGAAACTGCTCAGATTGTAATGAGTACGAGCTGCGAAAGACTACAAATTGTTTTTATTTGAATTTAATATAAAGCCAAAGTATTAACGACATCGAAGTTTTGTTTAAGTGAAATTTCATCCCAGCATTGATTTCTGAATTAACTTTTGTGTTGTATCTGGATTCTTGTTCAACAGGGGAAAAAGCAGAATTCCTTTCACATTTAGGCATTAGTCTGGTTATCGTTTATTGGCCCCATGACCTACAGCTAGTAAAGGCAGAGGTCAGATGCCACTTTAAAAAGCCATTGCCACCAAAATTTGCAAGTAATTTTATCTTCTTGCACCAGAAATACATCTATATAATATAGTCAAAGAAAAGGTATGATACTGTTGTGCTTATTCGTCCTGGGCTAGTAACCCAGGTAATGCGAGTTCAAATCCCACTATGGCAAGTTGTGAAATTGAATTCCATAAATCTGGTAATTTGTTGGCTCGTATTAGATTGTCATAAAAACCCAAGTGTTTCACTAATGGCCATCATTGTTACTCTCCTGGGTCTTGCTTCTCCTCTAGCAGATACAGGGCAATGGACAGCTTTGTAAAAAAAAGAAAAGCATTCAACCGGACTGCTTAATGGAGAAAATGACATCATTGAATCTGAGGAGACACCTGCAAATGACCTGAAATTGACAGAGCAGCCTTCTGCTCCACAAAGAGGCTTGCTCATTTTCTGCAACAGGATCCCCTAAAATTTTTAATGATGAATGACTTTTGCCCGCATTTCTCCTTTTGGCCCTTTACATCAGGAGCTACAGTTTTCTTGCCGGCATACAAAAACTGTCTCCCCTTTAGGAGCCTGCAGTAGTTATTTAGGAGCTGCTACCTGGCTGGATGTTATGACACTCAGGCAAGAGTGCTGCTGGCCTGACTTCCTCCACATTTCTTCTATGCTTTGGGAGTCTATTTAAATTAAAGGGAGAGCTGGACTTGCAAAATTCAGCAATGCCAGTTTTCTCACAGATGTGCAGAGCTCCAATGCTGCTTGAGCTTATCTGTAGACTTTTACATACGAAAGGTACTCATGTACAAGACTAAATAGCCTTTTATCTAAAGAAAAACTTGCATTCATATAGCACCTTATGCCTCTGAACATCTCAAAGCACTTCACAATAATTAGTTTCCAGTGCAGTTACTTTATAAAGAACTAAAAAATAGGAATATAAAAATAAAATTGAAGTGCTAGAACATTTAAAAATATTGAGTTAATGTGGGACAATCATGAACTAGAGTCATTCTGCTGAAAGATATTTCTCTTCCCTTTGGTGTCAAAAACAGGAAGGCAGATTATTATCTGAATGGCAATAGATTGGGAGAAGGGGAAGTGCAAGGAGACCTGGGCGTCCTTGTGCATCAGTCGCTGAAAGTAAGCATGCAGGTGCAGCAGGTGGTTAAGAAGGCAAATGGTATTTTGGCCTTCGTAGCGAGAGGGTTTGAGTACAGGAACAAGGATGTCTTGCTGCAGTTGTACAGGGCCTTGGTGAGACCACATCTTGAGTATTGTGTGCAGTTTTGGTCGCCTTATCTGAGGAAGGATGTTCTTGCCATGGAAGGAGTGCAGCGAAGATTCACCAGGCTGATACCTGGGATGGCAGGAATGACGTATGAGGAGAGATTGGGTCGATTGGGCTTGTACTCGCTGGAGTTTAGAAGAATGAGAGGGGATCTCATCGAAACTTATAAAATTCTAACAGGACTATCTTATGTTCATTAATAACTAGACATTCTTATTATGAACACAGCTAGCTTCTAGCTAGTCATTTATTCAGTACACGTTCTCTAGGTACAGTATCTGTAGAGATGCAGCATATGTGCTCCTGTGTGCAGGCTGCCATCTTGACTGTTGCCTTGTGGGTAGCCTAGCCTCATGGGTAATGTAGTCTTAATTAATATATATACAGCTGGGTAGTGTAGTCTTATACATACAGCTATATACAGCTCTACACAGCTCTACGGCTCCACCTAGTGTCCACTATAGAATGACATGTTATTGATCATTACAGACTAGATTCTGGAAGGATGTTCCCAATGGTCGGGGAGTCCAGAACCAGGGATCACAGTCTAAGGATAAGAGGTAAGCCATTTAGCACAGAGATGAGGAGGAATTTCTTCACCCAGAGAGTGGTGAACCTGTGGAATTCTCTACCAAAGAAGACAGTAGAGGCCAATTCATTAAATATATTCAAGAAGGAGTTGGATATATTTCTTAAGGCTAAAGGGATCAAGGGATATGGAGATAAGGCAGGAACAGGGTACTGAATTTGGATGATCAGCCATGATCTCATTGAATGGCGGAGCAGGCTCGAGGGGCCGAATGGCCTACTCCTGCTCCTATCTTCTATGTTTCTATGTTTCTTTCCTCCCAAAGAAAGGTGGTATTTAGCTTAAACAGTAAATGATGACTTGATTACTAGTTCAGAATTAATTAGCCAGTGGTGAAGGAGTTGAAAATCCAGTTGAAACTGACACCACAGTAGAAATTTAGGGCTAGAAATTCATCTACTTACCGCCACTCCATAGCGCCATGAAATAGCAAAGAAATGGCGGATGCCGCTCTTTTGTGGTCCCGCGGCGACTGCCTTTCCTCGCTCCCTTTGCGCTGCTGTAACGGGCAGCACCCTGGGGAAAAAATGGCAGCGTGGTGACGTCAATCGGCATGCAATGTCAACTTAACGTCACCACTCTGAACTTTGATCCTAACACTGAATTCCACACTGGGTCCTAATCACACCAGGTAAACCTGGCGTGCAAGCAGGTTGACAGTGGCGATTCAGCACCTCTTAAAGAGACACACACATCTTTCAAGTAAGTTTGGATTTAAGCTTTTGGACTGGGTTTTTTTGATTTTATTGAAATAGTGGCTTGATGCAATAGATGTTAGAAGTTTTTTAAGTGTGCCAGAACTGCTGCTGGATGCTTGCAAGGCCTCGGATGGTAAAGGAAGGCCTCTGAGAAGACAGAAAATGCTGCAAATACTCAGCAGGTCAGGCAACATCCATGGAGAGAGAAACAGAATTCATGTCTCAGGTCGAGATGCTGCCTGACCAGCTGAGTATTTCCAGCATTTTATGCTGTCATTTCAGATTTACAGCATCTGCTCGCAGAGGGAAGAGGAAGACACAGAAGAGGAAGAAGCCAAAGAGGAGGAAACAGAAGGAAGGATGCAACCCAGACAGCCTCTTGCTGGGATATCCATGATGGAATCATCTGCCTGCGGTCCCAGTGACCACAACTCCAATCCCTCTTTCCACATTTGTCCCACACCTTATCTTCCCTCTGCTACTGAACATCACAGCGTTAACTTGGCCACAATGCTGAAATAAAAGCAAATAAAAAACAAAGTAAACCTTCCAATCCAACTTCATACATTTATCCATCCAATATGACATCAAAAAATCAACTCATCACCCTTATGCATTCTCTTAGTGAGTGCCTGGTGTGTGTCTTTGCCTATCCTACTAATGTCATGCAGTGCTACCCCAGTAGCTACAGCATGGCTGGTGGAAGGCTGCTGACTTTCAGTGGGGAACACTGCAACTGGCCAAGCTGGTTGACCTTGAGGAGCTGGTGGCTGGGAGTGTCAGATCGAGTGACGGTGTTTCTTCTTCACTCTCCTCTCCCTCTTCTTGGTCAACCACTGGGTGGGCAGGCTGCATTTCTTGGGTATGTGAAATGAGGAAGGCACAAGGGTGGAGTTGTGATGACGGGAGGGCGGGAAAACAAGAGGTGCATGCCAAAGAAGGATAACGTAAGAGGATACCAGCATCTTTTATCCATTCAGCCCCACCATTGGCCAAGGGCTCAGCCTTGACCCTGCCAAGAATGGCCTGCACCGTCTCCTCCAAGGGGGTGAGGTGCCCCGTGATCGGTGCAGATTGTTAGTAGGTGAGTGATTGGGGGTGAGGGTCGTGCATTGAGCAGAGTGTCAGGCTAGTGGTGCAGTTGGTACGAGACGGCTATTGAAACATAGAAACATAGAAGATAGGAGCAGGAGTAGGCGATTCAGCCCCTCAAGGCTGCTCCGCCATTCAATGAGATCATGGCTAATCATCCAAACTCAGTACCCTGTCCCTGCCTTCTCTCCATATCCCTTGATCCCTTTAGCCTTAAGAAATATATCTAACTCCTTCTTGAATATCTTATATATATAAAGCGGTTTGTCTCTCTGTCTGTCTTTCTGTCTGTTTGTCTGTTGGTCTGCCTGTCCGGCTATACAATCAAAAGTTATAGAGCGTACCTACACACATGTTATATCAAAAGAAAGCTTATCATTAGGGGAGTTTAATAGGTGTATTTACTTTT
>NC_140997.1:43774412-43954412 GCF_052327205.1 Somniosus microcephalus
TCTCCCACGCTGCTGGTAGTCATTGCATTGCATTATGGAAATCCCAAAAGTTGGTCGAAGCAAAAGGAAGAGAGTGGTGTTAACTTTAAAACAGAAAATCGACATATGCCAACGACTAGAAAGGGGAGAGAAGCGTATCAACATTATGAATGAATTCAAAATCGGTTCGTCAACAATCTACGACATCAAATCGCAGAAGGATAAGCTGCTCAAGTTTTATTCAAGCTCGGAGATATCTAAGGGTGTAGAGAAACGGCGTATGCTTCATAAGCCTAAGCTTGAAGAGCTGGATACCGTGCTTTATGAGTGGTTTTCTCTTAAGCGTTCAGAGGGTGTTCCGATTTCCGGACCCATGTTAATCGAAAAAGTGAAGGATTTCTACGCAAAGATGGAGTTCACTGACAAGTGTGCTTTCTCCGAGGGATGGCTAACGTGCTTCAAGGTACGGCACGGGATACGACGACTCGATATTTCCGGGGAGAAGAAATCAGCTGATCACGACGCCGCAGAAGAATACGCGATTATTTCAATCGGATTGTGCAGCAACATGATTTGTCGCCAGCACAGCTATACTATGCCGATGAAACTGGCTTATTTTGGAGGTTTTTGCCAGAATCAACGCTTGCTGGGGTTAGTGAGGCTAATGCTTCAGGTTACAAGAAAAATAAAGATCGTGTAACGGTGCTAACATGTGTGAATGCTGCTGGATCACACCGGGTTAAACTTCTTGTCATTGGGAAGTATAAAAATCCCAGTGCATTTAAAAATGTGAGGCGCTTACCTGTTGAGTACAAAGCTCAAAGAAATGCTTGGATGGATAAGGAAATCTTTTTGAATTGGTTCCATCATATTTTTGTTCCATCTGTGAGGGAACATTTCCGTAGAATAGGGAAACCTGAAGATAGCAAATGCATTTTATTGCTTGATAATTGTAGAGCCCATCCGCATGAATCCGAGTTGGTTTCGGGAAATATTTTCACCATTTATTTGCCACCAAATGTAACTTCTCTGATACAACCCATGGACCAGGGCGTTATCCAAAATCTCAAGTGTCGTTACAAGAAAGATTTCCTACGTAAACTGATAAGCCAAGATGACAATATTCACGCATTTCAGAAGGAATACAATCTTAAAGGTGCCATCTTTAATGCTGCATGTTCCTGAAACTTGGTGAAAGGTCACACTTTGAGACAAGCCTGGCGCAAATTGTGGCCTTCTGTAATGTTTGCTGAAGGTTCTTCTTCAGAGGAGGAATTTCATGGGTTCAATCTTCGTCCCAAGAGGAGTACAGTAATGGAAATGGCTGGCATGGTGAAAAATGTAGGCCCAGCAAACCCTCTACGTCACCTCAGTGAAAGTGATATTGAGCAGTGGGTTGATGCAGATAGAGAAGTTGCAGTTGTGCATATGCTAAGTGATGATGAAATAATGGAGAATGTTTTGAATCCAAAGAAAGAAAAGGAAAGTGAGATGGAAAGTGAAGAGGATGAGATTTCTGAAGAGAAGATTTCTTGGGCTAAAGCTGCAGAAGGATTTGCTTTATTCCTCAAATTTGCTGAAAGGCATCCTTGCTATTCTGCCCAAGAAGTTATGCACCTCCATATTCTGCATTCCACCTTTCTACAAAAAAGGCAAGAGTCCACTAAGCAAGCAGACATCCAGGACTTGTTTAGAAAAGCTTCCAAAAGAGTTGAAGCAGTGGAAGTGCCTGAAGAATCTGTTGAAGTGCATGATCCTGATGACCCAGCTGACATGGATATTCCTGATGAACCAGTTGGCTTGGAATAAGTGTACAGTCAACCACCGTACTTTATACTGTACTGTACAGTTGTTTATAAGTTTTGTTTTACTGTTAAGTAATTAAAAAATTATGGATTACCCCCAACTGGCAGTACTGTACTTAATCAAGCATCTTCCACCATCCATTTAACATAACATTCTGTAGGTGAGTACCCAATTACTGTATACTGCACATTTCTTGATTTTTTTATTTTTCTTTGTTAAAAATAGCCTCGGTAGATAACCCTCTACGTCATCCGGAATTTTTGATAAACCGGCAACACGCCAGTCCCGTCGGTGCCGGATAAAAAAGAATTTCCTGTACTGCATTGGCAGTGAAGTGCTTTGGGACATCCTGAGGTTGTGAAAGATGCTATATAAATGCAAGATCTTTCTCTCTTTTCTTTTGATAGCCTGATGAATTCGGAACCATTTAAATTATTGCATATGCAGAATCTTTAAATTCTAGCATATGAAACATTTTAAGAGATGAGGAAAAGATTAACCCTATGAGATCTTTTCAGGCCCTGAGTGAACAGACAGCTTTTCTAATTCAGACAGCCATCTACTGTACATAACAATTCACAGCTCACCTATACATAGGTAACTCTTGTAATCAATAAATATGCTGTTCATATTCAGCAGTGTTTTATTATTAAAACATGCAGGGACTGAATTTGTGGCTAGCGAATTGTGTTCCCTGCATGAGTTTGAGAAGGGCCCCATTAACTGCTCGAAAGGTATTTTCATATTACAGGATTGCGACTGACTGGAGACACACGTGTCTCTTATTCTCAGCTACACCCCGACGTATAAATGGCTCCACGTTTGAGGAACAAATGGAATCATAAACCCACAAACGTGTGGGTCTGTGAACGTGCCATCGGATTAAGGGAGAGTAGTCACTGGAAATTGATCCTCCGTGTTTCTACCGTAACTGGGTTTCAATATCCAAAGTGGACCCCAGCCACCTGACCATACAGATAAAAGGGGGAGAGATGCCAAGAGCTTGATCTCCTTAGACAGGGGCAATAGAAATGGGCAGTGTAATGGCACCCATTTAACAACCAAAAGGTAATGCTAACAAATTATATTGGGATAAAAATTGAAAGTGTCTTGAAGTGAAAAAATTAAGTTCTTCAAATTCCACCCCTTTCGTGGTGCTTGGAGGTGCAATGCAGTTTTCCAGGTATGGAGTTAAAGAAAGAAAGGACTTGCATTTATTTAGCACCTTTCACCACTGCAGGATGTCCCAAAGCACTTTACAGCCAATAAAGTACTTTTGAAGTGTAGTTACTGTTGTAATGTAGGAAACCCAGCAGCAAGCTCCCACAAACAGCCATGTGATAATGACCAGATTATCTGTTTTAGTGATGTTGGTTGAGGGATAAATATTGGCAAGGACATCAAAGAGAATTCTGCTGCTCTTCTTTGAATAGTCCCACAGGATCTTTTACATCCACCTGGGAGGGCAGTCGGGGCTTCAGTTTAATATCTCATCTGAAAGATACCACCTCCAACACTGCAGCATTCCCTTCAGCACTGCATTGAAGTGTCAGCATAGATTGTGTTCTCAAGTCCCTGGAGTGGGACTTGAACCCACAACCTTCTGACTCAGAGGCACAAGTGCTACCCACTTAAAAAAAAAAAAATTATGATACTTTATTGAACATTAAGAACATTTACAACATCGTGATCATTACATTGTATGATACAAATCAATTCCACTGCCCTGCACAGCCATTCCGCCACCACATTTTAACATCAAAACCTGAAGTTTAATTTATCACCTGTAACATATATTAATCGGTTGTACTTCAAAAATTGGTTGTAAAATACTGTCTTTAAATTCCTTTCTGAATAAAACATCCACAGAGCCTTATAATGGTCTTTTAGCTTATATTTAAAATACTCTTTTAGATTGATTCTCCTCCCCTTAAAAAACAGAGCATTCCTTCTTTGCACAATCACGAATCTAGCCAAACTGAACATTAAATTAATTGCCACTCCGCTAGACTCTGGCAGACTCTCCTGCAATCCCCATCTCAAAATTGAGCCCCACGGGATTCCCATTCTCGCTGTTCGGTCCCCACCCAGCAAAAAAGCTTCACACAACTGTCGAACATAGTACTTAAAGTCATTTAACTGCGGACATAACACCAGTAAATGGGACAGAGTCTCATCCTGTGTCCCACACATTGGGCAAGTTGCCACCTCCACTCGTCCAATCTTGCACAAGACCGTCATGGTAAAAATCCAGTTATGAGCCAATTTGAAATCCAGTTCAATCCATTCTGGGCATTTAAAATTCGCCCACACTCCCTTCCAAATCCTGTTGAAGTCCAGCTGTGGGTATATACTCTGCCAAAACTCCTGACCAGCAGGTGTCTTGAATCTCCATTCTCTGAATACCTCATAGAAATCTCGAGTATTACAGATGTCAAATTGGACTAACTCTCCCCCTTTCTCCAGTACAAAGCTTGGAAAAGCAGGACGCATTTTACTTCCTTTGGAGATTTCCGCATTTATTTCTTCCATCCAATCCTGTGGCATTGCCCTCACAATCTTCTCATACATGATTCCTATTGCTTTTCCTTCTACCTCCTGATCCTCCTCCCACACCATGTCCCTCACTATCGCTTCCGGCAACCAACCTGGAATCACCTCGTATAATACATCTTTCACCGATATAATCCCAGCTTTTATAAAAGCTTGATTAAATAAAACCTCTCCTTCGATGTTGACCCACCTATTCAAAAATAAGGGCTGATGTGCCTCAATAAATCCGAGACTCGATGTTAGCGAAACAAAACAAGGCTTTTATTGACTTAGAAGGTAACACAGAGGAGAATGTATCTTCCATCCAGAGGTCTGCTGTACTGGATGTGCAGCAGGCTGGGCCAGCTTACATAGGAGCCAGGTATGGGCGGAGCCGTACACACAGTACAATACAATGGAAATGAAACTGAAACCAACCACAGTCACAGGCAGAGAAATACTGATGAGTGATGAATGGAATATTTCATCACAAGGGCTGTTCTAAAAATTCCTCAGCCCCCTTGGGCGTAAACTGCACACTTTTTAAAAATTGAGCCCAAGTCTCTACAACCCCCTTATAAAACCTAGGGAGAAGGTTAATCGATTTCAAAAACTTATTATTGTATTCCATATACAATATCCCCTGCTCTCCTATCCCACTTCGTTTTAAAAAATGCTCAAAGCAACTCTTCCAAAAACTTGAATTTGACTTCTGAAGAAATCTCTTCACCCATTTGATTCTAAAGGATTTTTTCTTCAAATCAATATCTGGGAAATTGAGTCCTCCCTGATTTCTCCGTCCAATGATGGTATTGTAAGCCACCAAGGCTGGTTTCCCTTCCCATAAAAACCTCACACAAGCCTCTTGGATGGACATTTCTGCCCACTCAGGAATATCCTCCACCGTCAATAAGTACCATAGCTTAGATAGCAGGAGAGCAGACACCACTGTCGCTCTTCCTTGCACTTTCAACCACCTTCTTTCCCATCTTCCCAAAATCTTTTTAATTTTCATAACCTTCGGTTCCCAATTTAATCGATCCACTTCTTCCCTGTCTTTCTTGCACCCGACATGCACCCCCAGAACTTCCAAAACCTCCACCACCTTAAAGGGACATACCCCCAACCATTCCCCCCTACCCCTCCCTGCAACCAGGCATTGGGACTTACTATAATTCACTCTGGCTCCTGAAGCTCTACAATATTCCTCCACTACATCCATAGCTTTCCTCACTGACTCCCCATTTCTCAATGTTAAGGTTGTTTCATCTGCATATTGGTGTATCACTGACACCAGCCCAGAACTGGGGACCACAATCCCAACTACACCTTGTTTCTTTCGCATCGTGTAACCTAATGGTTCTGCTACCAATGTGTACAGCAGTGGGGACAGGGGACAACCCTGTCTCACTGATCTCTGTATCGGAAAATACTTGGATAAAAAACCATTACATTTAACACAGCTAAATATGTTTGAATAAAAAATCCTTATCCACTGAATGAAATTTTCCTTGAAACCAAATGCTTCCAAAACCTTCAATAAAATCTCATGAGAGACCCTATCAAAGGCTTTCTCTTGATCTATCTTTAATACATAAGCCTCCCTCCCACTCTCTTCCATGAGCTCTATCGCATCTCGGATTGAGACCACAGAGTCTGCGATGTCCCGGCCTATGACTCCATAGGACTGAGAGGGCCAAACTATCTCTGGTAACACCTCCTTCAAACGATTTGCCATAACCCTCGCCAAGATCTTATAATCCACATTTAATAGTGTGATGGGCTTCCAATTCTTCAGATCCCGTCTATCCCCTTTATTTTTATAAGCTAAGCTTATGATACCTCTCCTCATAGATGCGGCCAGGCTTCCCTCAATTTTAATTTCCTTAAAAACTCCTAAGAGCAATGGACTTAAAATCTCGAAAAATTCCTTGTAAAATTCTGCATTTAGTCCATCGGACCCTGGGCTTTTCCCCCCCTTCATTCCACTTATTGCTATTTTTATTTCCGCTAATCCTACTTCTTTATCACACATGCTTCTCTCATCCTCCTTTAAACCCTTTTCAATAAAAGCAGTAACCTTCTCCATCTCCAAATTGGAAATGTCTTCTTTTGTATATAGCTCTTGATAAAAGCTGCTAGCCGCCTCCAAAATCTCCTCACTTTCATGAATGATCTTCTCCCCAACCTTCAACTCCTCAATTAACGATAATCTCTGTCGCAGCTTCTCTTGCTCTAGAAAATATCTAGTACATCTTTCGCCCTCCAATGCATCTCTAGCCTTTGCACAGAGAATGGCCCCCTTGCATTTTTCAGCTTGCAATAATTCCCACTCTTCCTTTAGCACCCGGAACTTAGTCTCAGCTCCCTTATCCCCTCCATCAACTGCTTTACAGACATCCGTAAACCTTTTGTTTATATTCTCTTCTCGATGCCGGTTAGCTGCCGCCCTCTTTTTCCCATAACGTACTGAAAAAACTTTTACCTCATATTTGAAATTGTCCCACCAAACTCTTCTTTCTTTCAAGAACAAAAGTTCCTTCCGAGCATTCTTTATTATTTTTATAATCCCTTCTTTATAAGCACTTTCCTTCAGGTATTGATTGTTTAAAATCCACACCCCTGAACCAATCTTAACTTTGCTGTTCCTAATTCTAAGAACAAAAGCCGAGTGATCACTAAAAAATACTTTTTTATAATAAATCTCCATCACCTCCGAATTAACCCTTCCCGCATTAACACAAAATCTATTCGGCTCTGTTTTAAAACATCACCCACCCAACCTGCTCTGGAGAACTCCATTTTTATGGGGTTCCGGTCCCTCCATAAGTCTCTCTAATTTAAATTTGCCATCATTTTTATAATCATCCCTCTGGAGTTATCCTCTTTAAAGGTCATCTGGGCTGAAATGTCCATCCAAGATATAAATACATTAAAATCCCCCACTATACAAGGATTTTCCACCTCTGCCACTTCAGTGAATAACCCCCGAAAAAACTCGCGACGCTTGCAATGGTCGTTCGTATTATGTCCGTGTATAATTGAGACACGGACTGCAGGAGTTGATTATAACAAGTCTTTACTGAATGGAGACAACCTGGAAACTGAAACTACAGAAGCCTGCTAGGGCCTTTTATACAGGGGTGGTCACTGCCGGTACTGCAGTCTGAGACCAGTTATTCCCTTAAAGGTACATACACAACAATTCCTCCCCTTTTAGATAAACAGTACATAACATTCATTTAACAACTAAATAATAACTAATTACAATTACAATTACGGTTGCCAGATACATTGGTTGAAGTTAAGCAATTATAAGTTCAGTCTTTGAGGAGGCTTCCTGATTCTGTCTGGATAACGCCTCTTTGGGATATCAGGTTCTTCTGGCAAGGTTGAGTCGGGATCAATGTCGTTGTTTGGTTCGTCTGCTTCCAATATCACCGATTCTGCGGTAGATGCAATTGGTACTTCGGTTTCATCGCTAGGTGTATCAGATCGTGGTGTGGAGTTGACGTTTTCCAGTGACTCTAGAATCTGGTCAGCATGGCGTCTTACAATGCTCTCTCCAACGTCCACGGTATACATTAGAGGTCCTTGCCGTGTACAGATCGTTCCTGGCTGCCATTTCTCTGTGCGGTAGTCCCGAGCCAAAACTGGTTGACCTATCTTAAAACTCCTGGTCGGCCTTTCATTCATATTCTGAAACTGCCTGTTCTCCACATCTCTTCGGACGTTTGGCTTAACCAAATCCAAGCGGCATCGTAGTCTTCGATTGAAGAACATCATGGCTGGAGTTTGGTTGGTAACCGCATGTGTCGCATTTCGGTAGGCAAACAAGAAGTTATTCACTTTGTGTTGTAGGGGTATATCTTCATTACACATTGCCTTGATAGCCTTCTTGAATGTTTGAACAAACCTCTCGGCCAATCCATTAGTGGCTGGATGATATGGGGCGGATGTGTAATGCTTAACACCATTGTTCTTTAAGAACCTCCGGAACTCTTCAGACACAAACTGTGGTCCATTGTCAGAGCAAATCTGTTCAGGCAGCCCATTCCTGGCGAATATGGTTCGTAAGACTGTGATAGTTTTTTCTGTGGTGGTTGAGGAGATTTTTATTACCTCTGGCCACTTTGAATGTGCATCCACCGCAATTAAAAACATCGAGTCCATAAAGGGACCAGCAAAATCAATGTGCACCCTTTGCCATGGAGATGAGGGCCACTCCCATGGATGTAGAGGGGCTTGTGGTGGGGCGTTTTGGACCTTCTGGCATCCTGTACAGCTCTTGGTCATCTCTTCGATTTCTCTATCGATTCCCGGCCACCACACAAACGCTCTGGCTAAGTTCTTCATTTTTACCCCTCCCAGATGACCCTCATGAAGCTCATTGAGCACTCTATCCTTCAATTTGGGTGGAATTACTACTCTGGATCCACACATCAAGGTTCCTCTGCACACTGACAGCCGTTCTCTTCTCGGCGAGAATGCTGGCAGCAGTGGTTCGCCATGTGCTGGCCATCCCTTCACCGTTAAATCATAGACCCAGGAGAGTGTCGGGTCATTTCGTGTTTCCTTTTCTATGTTTGCATTCGTCACAGGGAGACATTCAACTATGGTCGAGTGGAATATCTCCACTGGATCCACTGCAGGTGCTTCTTCCACCGTCGGCAACGGTAGGCGCGACAATCCATCAGCATTCCCATGCTGTTTAGTTCCTTTGTGCTCGATGTCATATTGGTGTGCCCCTAGGAAAAGGGACCACCTCTGTAGCCGTTGTGCTGTCATTATCGGTACGCCCTTCTGAGGGTTGAAAATGGAGACAAGAGGTTGATGATCAGTTAGTAGAGTAAATTTCTGACCGTGCAGGTAGTGATTGAACTTCTTTACCCCCCACACCAGGCTGAGGGCCTCTCTGTCAATCTGGGCGTAGTTACGCTCGGCTGAAATTAACGAGCGTGACGCAAAAGCTATCGGCCTCTCTGAACCATCAAGGAATTTATGTGACAGTACCGCCCCAATGCCGTAGGGAGATGCATCACACGCCAGTCTTATCAGTAGTGATGGGTTGTAGTGAGCCAATACTTCTCTTGAAGTGATTAGGTCCTTACTCTTCTGAAAGGCTCGCTTACATTCATCGCTCCATTTCCATGCTACTCCCGTTCGTAGTAGGGCGTTCAGTGGATGCAGAATTGTGGACAAATTCGGCAAAAACTTATGGTAGTAATTCACCAATCCGAGGAATGACCTCAGTTGCGACACATTTTCAGGCGCTGGAGCCTTAACTACCGCTTCAATTTTGTCAGGGGACTTATGCAACCCCTCTTCATCAATCACGTGGCCACAATACGATATCTGTTTCTTAAAAAACTCGCACTTGGGGCGATTGGCTCGTAGCCCATGTTCACGTAGTCTAGTGAGCACCTGCTCTAGATTGGCAAGGTGTTCACTGTCATCTTCACCTGTCACTAGGATGTCGTCCAAGTAACACTGAGTCCCCGGAATCCCTTGCAGGACTTGTTCCATCGCTCTTGCCATATCGCCAGAGCTGATGCTACTCCGAATACCAGTCGATTATACTAGAGGATTCTTAAACCTCCATCTGCAAATATGCTTGTGCTAGGTCAATTTTTGTAAAACGCTTCCCTCCAGATAGTGAGGCGAAGATATCTTCTGTCCTTGGAGGAGGATATTGTACTGTGTGAAGGACTGGGTTCACTGTCACCTTGAAGTTCCCACAGATGCGAACCTTCCTTGGCTCCTCAGACTTATTGTTTAACGTTTTCTTCATGACAGGAACGATGGGTGTCACCCACTCACTCCAGTCTACCTTAGATAACACGCCTGCATTCTCCAGATTCTCCAGCTCTGCCTCGACGGCTGGGCGAATTGCATATGGTACCGGTCTTGCTTTGAAAAACTTGGGAATTGCATTCTCCTCTATTTTTATCGAGGCGGTTACGCCTTTAAGAGTGCCCAGTTCTTGTTGAAATACCTCTTTGGCGTCAGCTAAGATTGTTGACAATCGTCCAGGAGTGACGTTGTCATCCTTTTTACCAGCCACCGTCAGTGCCTGAATGGAATGCCAGTCTAAACTTATCTTTCTGATCCATTCACGTCCCAATAACGGTGGTCCACCATCTTGCAGAATGTAGAGATACAATTTCCGTATTTTCTTGCCGTTGTATTCGACAGGCACCCTTATTTTTCCTCTGGGGTATACTTTTTGCCCCGTATACGTCCTCAAGACAATGGATGTCTCTCTCAAGGGTATGTGTGAGAATAGCCGCTCGTAGTCTCGTCGATTCATGACGGTTAGAGCTGATCCTGTATCCAATTCCATTTTGACTTGGGACCCTGCAATCGTGAGGGTGACCCAAATGGTTTGGTGATCCTCTTTTGCGATTACGTTGTGAAGTTTGAGACAGCTTAGTCTCTTGTTCCCGGATTCACTATCGCTCATCTGGTCTTCGGAACTACTGTCCGTCATCTTTTGTACTTTCCTGTACGGTTCCTTAGTAGCCTTTTTGTTGTCATTGGTCTTCTTCCCAGACCTGCAAACTCGTGCAATGTGTCCCATCTTTCTGCATTGCCTGCATATTTTGCCCTTGGACCAGCAGTCCTTCTGGTCATGGTTTGTTCTGCCGCAGCGATAACATTTTGCAAATCCCCGTGTCATTTCATGGGTGCCGTATTCCTGTGGCTTTTGTTGTATTTCCACAGCTCCCCTTGCTGCTGCTTCGTATGATACTGCCACGCTGAAAGCCTTATCTAGCGTCAGCTCTTTCTCTGAGAGTAACCTCTTCTGGGTTCCTTCACTCAGGAGTCCACAGACAAATTTGTCCCGTAAGGTATCTGCCAGTCCTGCTCTGAACTGGCAGTGCTTTGATAGCTTGCGTAGTTCCGTAAGGTAATCAGCATTGCTCTCATTTTTATGCTGATTTCTCCTGTGGAATTTAAATCTTTCTGCTATCAGCAGCGGTGTAGGATTTAGGTGTTCCTGTAGGATAGCAACAATTTCGTTAAAACTCTTCGCCTTCGGTTTGGCTGGAGTAATCAGGTCCCGCAATAGGCCGTACGTTCTTGTGCCCATTAAATTTAGCAATACCGATGCCTTTTTCTCATCGGCTATTTAGTTTGCCTCGCAATATACCTCGACTCTTTCCACATACGTGGTCCAGTCTTCTATTGCATTATCGAAGGCAGTGATATTGCCAGTCTTTGGCATCTTGAAAATCTAAGATGGCGCCTCCCGCGCTTTTCCTTCATCCCCGATGGATCAAAATGGTGCCTCCCGCGCTTTTCCTTCTTCCACGCCGAGTTAAGATGGCGCCTCCCGCGCTTTCCCGCCGCTGCCGCTACTGCCAACGCTGTTGCTGCCGATTATATTTATTTTACTATCCTGTAATGGCGAAGCCCTATGGTCTTCGCGCCTCCCCGATTGCTGCTGCCAACGCCGCTCTCCGCGGTATTTTTATTTTTCTATCGCGTTTCAATATTTGCACCGTTAATTGAAGAACCGTTCCCGTCGTGGAGCGGATCCTCTGGGACACTTCCCTCCCTCTTCTTAGGTCCAAATGCTGCCCGGCTTCGAAGCACCCTGTGTGCTCCACCCTCTCTCTCTCTCTTTGCTTCCCGACTCGCTGCCCGGCCAGTTGCAGAGCCAACCGATCGAGCTCTAGCCCGCCACAGCCTAGGAAGGATCAGTGCACTACCTGCCACCAGCCCGATTAGCTGGGAAACCACAGACTGGAGAACCAAGCCTGGCTCTCGACAGTCTCTCCTGCAACTTTTCAATTCGATGATTTGGAGGGCGGTTGCCCACGGTCGACGCCCTTTTCTCGAGTTCCTTTGGATTCTTTTTTTTTCTTTCTTCTGGCTTCGACCTTCAATAACGTCGTCTGAGGTGCTGCCGAGTTGCAGGTAAGTTCGTTTCTTACTCGTCGCCAGTATTATGTCCGTGTATAATTGAGACACGGACTGCAGGAGTTGATTATAACAAGTCTTTACTGAATGGAGACAACCTGGAAACTGAAACTACAGAAGCCTGCTAGGGCCTTTTATACAGGGGTGGTCACTGCCGGTACTGCAGTCTGAGACCAGTTATTCCCTTAAAGGTACATACACAACAGTTCGGTGCATAGATATTAAAAAGATCACAATTAAATCCCTCCAATTTTACCCTTAGCTGTAAAATTCTCCCCTCAGTGTCCTTGTCTACCAAGGCAACGTTCTCTTCTATGGACGGACTCACCAAAACAGCAACCCCTCTATGGTTATTGTTTGCACAACTTGCAAACACCTCTCCCTTCCAGACCTTCTGAACTCTTTCTAGAATATCCTCATCCCAAAAGGTTTCTTGTAGACACAACAAGTCCGTGCCTTTAAAACCCTGCAACAACTGCTGCAATTTCTTCTCACCCCTCAGTCCGTTCACATTGATCGAGACCAATGTAATCATGGCTCCAAAGAAGGGAAGTATGCCCAATAATCTCCCCATCATTTAATCTCTGGCTCTTCCCTCCTCTCATGCTCCTTCTCAACTTTTCGGGCAGCTGTTGCTTTTTCCTGCAGCCTCCGGCTCTTTTTCCCCTCCTGTTTGACCCCTCTCTGCTGTTTCAGCCTCTTCCTTGCCTTAAGTTTGGACCCAGGAGCAGCCCTTTCTCCCTCCTTCTGCCCCTCACTAACCTTTCCCTTTCCACATGATGCCACCCCATCCCCAACTTCCATGTCTCTGTCCCTCTCTAATTCCTCACACTCAAGCTCTTCTGCAACCCCCTGTGCCTGCTCCCCGTCAGATACATAATCCTGCTCCTCGTCAGATACTTCATCTCCCATTGAGAGTCTTCCTGCTATCGCAGTTTCTCCCACTGTGCCGCCCCCTTCGACCACGTCTCTACTTCTGACCCTTGCACCTTGTTCCCTCACTCCATGGGACAATGGCGCACCGAAATTGTTCCCTTCTGACGTCTCTATCTCGACGATCCCATTCTGCTGTTCCTTTAAGGCTCCTGCCTCTTGCACCCTCTCCCCGCCCTGCCCCCTCCCGCTCACCAAAATATCCGACTCCCCGCCTCTCCCCGGAGCACTCACTTCCACCACACACCCGGCTCCTGCCTCCTCTCCCCCCACAGACACCAGACTCCCCAGGGGGAGCCGAACTGCACTAAGGCTGGAGTCTGCACTCGACCCTTGCTGCCCGCTGCTGTCTTTGTTCCCCTCCATAGCACTCGCCGTGTTTTCCGCCATCACCATCTCGATCTCCGCTCCGCCAACCTCTGCCTCTTCCTGTGCACCTTTTTCCTTCATTTTACCGGCTGTGTCCTCTGACTGCACCGCACCTCCGGCCGTTCCACACTCCTCTCCTGCTCCTTCTCCCATCTCCTCATCACTCATTTCGCTCCCTTCTGCCACACACTCACAGCGGGTGGGGCCTTTACGACACACCCCACAGCTCTCCGCCTTGCAGCTCCGCGCGATATGTCCCGACTCACCACAATTGTAACAATACAAATCAGGACAGTTTCTTACGAGATGGTCATGTCCCAGACAATAGTAACACACCTTTACTTGGTTATCGTGCAGCACATGAAAGTACTGTACTCCTTCCAGTGTCTCGAACTTCATACTGTAAGGCAAAGACCTCACCCCCTCTGGGAACCGCACCTTTACATACCGGGTTCCGTCTGCTACCCGTGTTCCCGGATAGTACCTCCTCTTTATTTCGGAACAGATTTTAATGTCCCACGACTCCAACTTTTTGCTCAGCACTTCGTCCTCGATGTACACAGGCAAGTTCAAAAATGAAACCACCACCTCCTCTGAATATAGCAGAGTCACCTCCAAAAATTTCTCCCCAATTTTCAGGCTGAGCAGCAGTTTTTCCACCTCCTCACGGCCACTGACCGTCACCTCAAATCCCACATTTGGTTTTGGTCGGCAGGCAAAACAGCTTCCCTCACCACAGTCCTCATGAACTGCCTGGATTATATCCCAGGCTCGAATCTTCTTATCTTCACATTGCACCACCACTGTATTTTCTTTACCAAACCTCCTGAGGTCCCGGCCCAAATCTTTTTTTTCCCCTTCCCACCACAGTTTCTTCCCTAATAAAATTCCACTCCAGACCCCTCAGCAGCCATCTGGCTGTTTTTTGTGGGCCTTTTTAACATCAACATTCCATGCCCCTTCTCCAACATTGCTGACTTGTGCTAGAGTAAGGATTCAGTGCTCATTCTTCATGTATGAGCCTGGCCACTGCCTGTCAGCCAGTTGTTAAACTTGTTGAAGCATCACAATCAAGCCTAATAGCCCAACTACGTCCTCACCTGAAGTCCACTCGCACTGCCAAGGATTCTGAAATTCCATGGAGATTCTCCTGTCATAGCTCTGGCGGGAGACCGAGGGAATCCCCAGAGAAATGATGTGTATGGCTGAAGTATCGCCATTGCTCTGGGGGGTTCCACCGGTCTCCTGCTCGAGTTACAGTGGGAATGGTAGAGAGAAAAAGATCTCGGTGTTATTGTGCACAAATCAGTGAAGGTTCATGACCAATGTAGATAACAGGGTATTGAGTTTTATTAATAGAACCATTAAGCATAAATACCGAGGGATGAGGTGTTTAGTCACTATGCTCCGTCCACCATGAGTGTGGCGCTGCCTTGATGAACCAGCTGGTCTTTTCCTGCCCATCAGTTACATATGTTCGTATTAACCTCATGGTCTCCACAAAGCTTGCACTTCTGAACCCAGAAATGTTAAGAGGCCCATTCATAACAATTTTACATCGTTTTTTGGAGAGGAAAGGGTTAAGAGGGGAAGCTGTGATTGCTTTGAATTAGCTGCTTTGCCCTTTTAATGTCGACATCTTTCAAACCTGTGTGATGAAAACTAAATCCACATGACAAAGTGCTGCCATTTAAAAGGCCAGATTTTAGCAGGCTCTTTTCGGCGAGCCAGTTCCTTGCACATTAATGCCCTGCTGCAGCTGGGCCTTGGACGCAAATGCAATGCCCAGGTTCAGTTTGTAAGGGCTGCACACAGAGGCTCTCAAATTTCCTTCTTAGAGTCTGAGCCCACCTGCTGTAAAGATTGATGTTGTACTGGTGCACAGTCGCTGACTGGACCCAGCTGGGGGTAGGGGGCTGGGAGAGGGGAAGGGGGGTGGAGGGCAAGAGGAGGGAGAACTGACATTTATGGAGTTTGAAACGTTTTTAGGACAAATGAACAAACCTCATAACGTTCAAAGATGCATTAAAAAAACTAAAGATGTACGTGAGAATTGTGCATCATTGGGTCATCACCATATAGGCTGTAGAAAGCCCATTCTGTGACAAAAGAAATGTAATTGCCTACATTGTGCAAGAATATATGTCACGTGCATGCAATTGATACATAAATTGTTTTTTTTTTGCATGCTTTATAATTTAATTTGAATTTATTTTCTCAGTAAGACCAGGATGAGCACATCATGATTGGGAATCTAACTGCATTCGATGCATTTGTAGATTATAATTATCCTGCGGTTGCCAATTGGTGATTCTATACTTTGGGCGGGTGCATTAGGAGCATTGCTCCGCAGCAAGTCTCAATGGTATTTTGGTCAATTACATGGGAAAAAAAAGTGTATAACAGTCCTTGCAAACACAAGCTTACAGCTGCAAGCCATAAACTTTGTAAGATCATTTCCAGAACCTACATCTGTGTGCTTTAGTTGCACATACTCGGTCTGCGTACGTGGCACACTAATCTTTTGCCACTGTTTCTGATTTTTTTACCTCTGCTATACGTCTATAAAAATTACTGACAGTTCTCTGCTGTTCTTTGTTATCTCTAGACACGACTATCCCAATGCTCTCCTGGCCAGCTTCGCACCTTGCACCCTCTGTAAACTTGAGCTCATCCAAAACTCTGCTGCCTGTATCCTAACTCCAACCAAGTCCCCGTCACCTATCAACCCTGTGCTCGCTGATCTACACTGGCTCCCGGTCCGGCAACACCTCGATTTTAAAATTCTCATCCACGTTTTCAAATCCCTCCATGCCCTCGCCCCTCCCTATCTCTGTAACCTCCTCCAGCCCTACAACCCTCCGAGATCTTTGCGCTTCTCCAATCCTGGCCTCTTTTTATCCCCAATTTTTATCACTCCACCATTGGTGGCCGTGCCTTCAGCTTCTTAGGTCCTAAGCTCTGGAATTCCCTCCCTAAACCTCTCTACCTCTCTTTCCTCCTTTAAGAGGCTCCTTAAAACCTACTTCTTTCACCTGTTCTAACATCTTCTTATGTGGCTTGGTGTCAAATTTTGTCTGATAATGCTTCTATGAAGCACCTTGGGGCATTTTACTACTTTAAAGGTGCTACATAAATGCAAGTTGTTGTTGTTGTTCCCTCACTCTCTATTTTCCCCAACCTTTCCAATGCCCACAGCTGCCACTTAGACGCGAGTCATCTTTTGATTGTCCCCAGTCAAGTACTAGATCCAGAACTACTGGGATGTTCTGTGATGGCCTATCTGTTCATGCCACACTAGCTGCAAAACTTTCGATAGACACCTGGCCTAGCTTTAGGCTGCGCTGAGCCTCTTGCACCTTAATGTCTTCGCTCTCACAATGGGGGCGATTTTGCCAGCGCTGGGGAGGCTGGTATGGAGGGGGGACTGCCGGGAAAATGGCAGAACTTGGGGGCAGGTGCCAAACCCGCCCCCAACCCACCTCCATGCCATCTTCCTAGGAGACAGGAAGCCATCCCGCGCCAGGTCCTGTCTCCTTGGAGGCGGGAAGGGATTAAAGCCTATTAACTGCCTGTTAACAGGTAGTTAACAGGCAGAAAATAGGATTATCCCCATTTAGCCCTCACAAGTGCGGGCTTCCCGAAGGATCCAAAACCCGCCAGGTCAGTGAGGCGAGTAGTGGGTCTGCGGGGGTCGGGGGGGGGTGCAAAAGTGTGGTGTGAAGGTAAGTGATGGGTGCAAGAGTGTAGAGGTGAGTATCTGAGGTAAGTGCAAAGTGTTTTTTAAAGTGTACTTACCTTTGTTTCTTCCTGCTGGCTTCAGTCGGTGTGTATGCGGAGAGTCTCGGACCTCCGTGTTGCAGATGAGAGATGGCCGTTGCATTCTCAGATGCAACAACCATCTCATTTCTGTAAAAGAAAGAAGTTTGATGAGGTCTTGAATTTAAGAGCTCATCAAACTACAGAGAATGCCAGTGTTTGACAGCTTCACAGAGCTGTCAAACGATGACAATTCATCTGTCAAAATTTTTTGACAGATGAAACGTCATATGTTGGCGTTCTCTGCAACCGGCTTTCCCTTAATTGGCCTGCTAAGCCCACTGGGCCGGCTTAACAAGGTCAATCAAGGGAATATAGCATGGGTTGGCCAGAAATCGATGGAGGCGGGACATCGACCCGCCAAGCAGCAGTCCCACCTCCAACGCGCCCCCATTCACAAAATCACCCCCAATGTCTCTAGGCCTCTTTGCAAATTGATCCTAGATATTATCACCATTTGGAAATCTGTTCCTGGCAGACGGAAGATAAACTATATAGGGCAAGATTTTGCTGTAGTTAGACTTGCCCCTTGAACAACAACAATATTAATATGTTGCCTTTAATGTAGTAGAATGTCCCAAGGTGCTTCACAGGAGCGTTATCAGACAAAACTTCCCACCGAGCCATAGGCCAAAAAATGTTTTGTCCACAAAGTTGCTGAAATTGTAAACTGATAACGTTGCATGTGGGACCTGAGCGAACAGGGAAAGCAAAAGGGTATCTCTCACTTAACCAATGAGATTTAAGGATTGGGAAATAAACAGCGGACGGACTGAGAAGGAGGGTGAATTCAATGTCAAATCAGGTACAGAAAGAGAAATAAAGAGAAGGAAAGAAAGATTGGATTAAGAGAGAGGAAAAAAGAGACCAAGAGGCAAAGTAAGAAAAAAAAAATTTTAATGTAAGAATTTGCATTTTTAAAATCTCCCCACTCAAAACCTGAAGGAATGAGACTCCACACTTGTAATAGTTAATGTTCAGTGCCAGGGAAGTTGATTGGCAGTAATTAACAATTATCATGTCATTAAAAGGGTACTTATACTACTAACTATTAGCCTTAAATATCTGTGGCGAGTTTAGTTCGTATCTACTGCGCAAATACAGCAACTTCATGATGTTCAATGCATGTCAATGGTGAGGCAGACAACGGGAAGCTAATGGCGGAGCAGCACAACTCAGACAGCAACTTTTGGATATTCTAATTTAACCGTGCATCTGCTCCTCACCTGAAGTTGCTGTACCATTTACGCATAAATAATGGCGAGCACCATTAGCCTCACCGTTATTTTGATAGCAAATTCTGGCCTAACATTAAACAGAAGTGAGCCTATTGGAACATAAGAACATAAGAAATAGAAGCAGGAGTAGGCCTCGAGCCTGCTCCGCCATTCAGTAAGATCATGGCTGATCTTCTACCGCATCTTCACTTTCCTGCACTATCCTCATATCCCTTAATCCCCTTTAAATTCAAAATCTATCGATCTCTGCCTTGAATATACTCAACGACTGAGCCTCCACAGCCCTCAGGGGTAGAGAATTCCAAAGATTCACCACCCTCTGAGTGAAGAAATTTCTCCTCATTTCAGTCCTAAATGGCCGACCCCTTATTCTGACCTTGTGACCCCTGGTTCTAGTCTCCCCAGCCAGGGGAAACATCCTCCCTGCATCTACCCTGTCAAACCCTGTATGTTTCAATCACCTCTCATTCTTCTAAACTCTAGAGAATATAGGCCTAGTCTACCCAATCTGCCCTCATAGGACAATCCCCACCATCCCAGGAACCAGTCTGGTGAACCTTCGTTGCACTCCCTCTATGCAAGTATATCCTTCCTTAGGTAAGGAGACCAAAGCTGTACACAAAACCTCACCAGGGTTTCACCAGGGCCCTATATAATTGCAGTAAGGCATCTTGGCCTAGAAATTCGGTGGCGCCCCGTTTGGGGTGCCAGTCTCGCCTGGGCGCCGGAAGTACCGCCCCGGAAGGAGCCACGAGCTCCAGCTGGATATTCAGTTTCAGCACCCCAAACGGAAGTGGGGCGCTGCTCGAGGCGCCCTGCATCCGTCTTGGGGTGCTGCAACTGAAAATCGCAGCGCAACGTGCTGCAGCGCAGAGAAGTGCCGGGCTCTTGGGAAACAGCCGGCACAACGTGGGTGGGGGGGCTCAGGAGGCCGGGGACGGCAGCGCGGAGAGGTGCTGGCAGGCGGCCAACAACAAAAATGGCCGCCCCGCACCTCTCCTTTAATTTGCGCCTCTACCGCCACAGGTAGGCCCCCCTGACCCGGTCGCAAATTGCGACCAGCGTTACAACGGGGGGCGCTACCAAATATCGCGATCGGGGTGGTACTGGGGTGCTGTGCACACCAATTACGTCATCGGTGGTGGCGCAGCGCTACAGGCTAACACCGCCATTAGCGCCCTGCTAAATTTAGCGGGAGGCGTGGCCAGTGGCGCTAAACCCACTAAGTGCCCTCTTTGGGCGCTAACTGGTGGCGCAGCCCACCGAATTTCTAGGCCCTTTACTCTTATACTCAAATCCTCTTGTAATAAAGGCCAACAAATCATTTGCTTTCCTAATTGCTTGTTGTACCTGCATGTTAACTTTCAGTGATTCATGTACAAGGACACCCAGGCCCCTCTGAACACCAACATTTACCAATCTCTCACCATTTAAAAAATACTCTGCTTTTCTATTTTTCCTACCAAAGTGGATAACTTCACATTTCTCCACATTATATTCCATTTGCCTTGTTCTTGCCCACTCGCTTAGCCATCTATATCCCCTTGGAGCCTTTTTGCATCCTCCTCATAACTTACATTCCCACCCAGCTTTGTATCATCAGCAAACTTGGATATATTACATTTGGTCCCCTCATCCAAATCGTTGATATAGATTGTGAATAGCTGAGGCCCAAGCACTGATCCTTGCAGTACCCCACTAGTTACAGCCTGCCAACCCGAAAATGACCAGTTTATTCCTACTCTCTGTTTTCTGTCCGTTAACCAATCCTCAATCCATGCTCGTATATTACCTCCAATCCCATGAGCCCTAATTTTGTTTAATAACCTCTTGTGTGGCACCTTATCGAATGCCTTCTGAAACGCCAAATACACCACATCCACTGGTACACCCTTATCTATTCTGCTAGTTACAACCTCAAAAAACTCGAACAGATTTGTCAAACACGATTTCCCTTTAATAAATCCGTGTTGACTCTGCCCAATCCTATTATTATTTTCTAAGTGCCCTGTTACCACGTCCTTAATAATAGATTCTAGCATTTTCCCTACTACTGATGTCAGGCTAACTGGTCTGTTGTTCCCGTTTTCTCTCTCCCTCCTTTCATGGTCATGGAATACCTGTTGGTACCCTAGTACAATTGTGTCCAAACCTTTCTGTGCTCCTATTTAATCATTAGGAACAAATTCACAAAACATCTGTTCTTGCTACAGTAAATTTTGACTACATGCTGCAATGATACCCAGTGCACTAATAAATAATTAAACATCTCTTGTGATGTTCCTATCCTGTTAATTATTTCCACATTGCCTCTCTGGTATTTCTGCCCTCTTCCTTTATCAGCTCTTCTGGTGCCTTCAGACCATTGCATAGTTGCTATGATGTTGCTAAACTTCTCAAGTGTCCTTAAGCTTGCCCTAGATCTGTCTGCAGCTTTAATACTGCCCAAACTGCAGCTTTGGTCACCTCTGTTTTCTAACATAGAATTACATAGAAAGCACAGCAAAGAAACAGACCATTTGGCCCAACTGGTCTATGCCTCCACATGAGCCTCATCCCACCCTACTTAATATAACCCTATTAGCATAACTTTTTATTCCTTTCTCCCTCATGTGTTTATCTCGATGCCCCTTAAATGCATCTATGACTATTAAAAGGATTGTTTCTTCTATTCTTTCAGTTGATCCTGGACTATATATTGTCCTTTTAGCTGCCTGCATGTGCTTAGCCTCTTTACATCTTTTTAGTTGCTCGCAAAGAGATGTTTGGCTTCACTACTAATATCTCTTCTCACCCACCTTTCTATGGCTCTTGTCAGCTCAAAAGTCTTTTCTATTTCTGTTGTGCATTGCACTTCGTGTCCTCCTTTGCTGACGTCATTAGCTCTCTGCTCTCAGCTCAGGTAGTATTTTCTTTACTCTCTGTCTCAATGACTTCCTTTCATGATTATTTTTCATGTTATCACAGTCTGTTCACTTCTGGTGCTCTTCAGATTGTGTTATAAAGTGGTCTCCCTCTTTACACCACCTCCATTGTGTAATGTATGTACCTTTAAGGGGAGAACTACTTTTTACAGCTCCTGTATACTGTAGTACCGGCAGTGACCACACCTGTATATAAACCCTGAGTAGTGATCTGTACAGTTAGTTCTAGAGTAACCCTCATTCATTAAACACCTGTTGAATCGTTCCCTGCAGTCTTGTTGTCTAATTATTGAAGGACACAACATCAAGATGCACGGATCTAACATTGGCGACGAGCAGATTCTAACCTACCTGCAACTCTGCATCACCTCCCAGGGATTCGCTCCTGGAGAACAGTGGAAGAAGGCCGAGTCCAGAAGCACGGGCGTCGACCACGGGCAACCCCCCAGTCATCCAGCGGAGATTTGAGCATCGCAGGGGAGGCTGCCAGGCTTGGCTTTCCAGTCACGGTGGTCCAGCGGCACGGGCTGGCAACAGGTACTGCGCAGACCCTTCCCGGACAGCGGCAGCTAGAGCCGACCGGGCGGCACAGAAAAAGGCCGAGCAGCGTCGACGGGGGAGAGAGAGAGGGTAGAGCGCACAGGGCGCAGCCGGCATTCAGGACCGAGCGGCGTCAACGGAGAGTAGTTCAGACGAACAGAAAAGTGATACAGACTCCGGAAGCAAGGAGCTGGGTTGTCTGAAACTACATAATGTGATCAAAACGGAGGATCACCAAACTATCTGGGTCACGCTCAAGATAGCAGGAGTCCAAGTGAAAATGGAATTGGACACAGGATCAGCCCTAACAGTCATAAACCGAAGGGACTACAAGCGGCTATTCTCACATATACCCTTGAGAGATACAAAGATTGTCTTGAACACGTACACGGGGCAAAAAGTCTACCCCAAAGGAAAAATAAGGGTGAACGTTATATATAACGGCAAGGAAACACCAAAAATGGACCTATATGTATTGTCAGATGGAGGACCACCACTACTAGGACGTGAATGGATCCGGAAGATACAGCTAGATTGGCATTCCATACAAGCACTGACTGTAGATGCCAAAAAGGATGACGACGTCACACCTGGACGACTGTCAAAAATGCTAACTGACACACAAGAAGTGTTCCAGCAGGGACTCGGAACACTAAAAGGCATAACAGCGACGATCAAAATAGAGGAAAATGAAAGCCCAAAGTTTTTTATGCGATCCGCCCAGCCGTCGGAGCAGAGCTGGAAGGTTTGGAACGTTCAGGAGTACTGTCCAAAGTGGACTGGAGTGAGTGGGCTACACCCATCATTCCTGTAATGAAGAGGTCGTTGAGTAATACGCCTGGGGAACCAAAGAAGGTTCGCATCTGTGGGGACTTTAAGGTGACAGTGAACCCAATCCTTCACACTGTACAATATCCGCTTCCGCGGATTGAAGATATTTTCGCCTCGCTATCTGGAGGGAAACGCTTCACTAAGATTGATCTGGCTCAGGCGTACCTGTAAATGGAGGTAGAAAAAGCCTCGAAACAGTACCTCACGATCAACACTCATAAAGGTCTCTACCAATACAACCGGCTGGTGTTCGGGGTAGCATCAGCTCCGGCTATTTGGCAAAGGGCAATGGAACAAGTCCTGCAAAGGATTCCAGGGACCCAGTGTTATTTGGACGACATCCTGGTCACGGGTGAAAATGACAGTGATCACCTCGCCAACCTGGAGCAGGTGCTCACTAGATTGAAGGAATATGGGCTCCGAGCTAATCGCCACAAATGCGAGTTTTTCCAGAAGCAGATCTCGTATTGTGGCCACGTTATTGATAAAGAGGGGTCACATAAGTCCCCTGAAAAGATTGAGGCAGTAGTCAAGGCTCCAGCACCGGAAGATGTGTCACAACTGAGGTCGTTCCTCGGGCTGGTGAACTACTACCATAAGTTCTTGCCGAATTTGTCTACCGTACTACACCCACTGAACACCCTACTGCAAACGGGGGTACCATGGAAGTGGAGTGACAAATGTAAACGAGCTTTCCAGAAGAGCAAAGCATTGATCACATCAAAAGAGGTGTTGGCTCATTTCAACCCAGTACTACCAATTCGGTTGGCGTGTGATGCATCACCCTATGGCATTGGAGCGGTGCTGTCGCACAAATTCCCGGACGGCTCGGAGAGAATTACTTTTGCAACAACACATCATCAGTAGGGTAAAACTAACCATTAGTGGGTGAACTATCCAACGCTTGGTGAATTCTGCTTCACAATGATAGGAAGCCTTTGCGTCTCGGTCACTAACCTCAGCCGTGCGTAACTACGCCCAGATTGACAGGGAGGCCCTCAGCCTAGTGTGGGGAGTGAAAAAGTTCAATTACTATCTGCACGGGCAGAAGTTCACCTTGCTGACTGACCACCAACCACTTGTCTCCATCTTTAATCCAAAGAAGGGCGTTCCGGTGATGACTGCGCAACGGCTACAAAGATAGTCCCTTTTTCTAGGGGTGCACCAATATGAAATCGAGTAGAAGGGCACAAAACAGCATGGAAACACTGATGGGCTATCACGCCTGCCACTGCCTACTGCAGAGGAAGCACCAGCAGTGGATCCTGTCAAAATATTTCATTCGACTATAATTGAATGCTTGCCAGTAACTAACACTGGTATAGAGAAGGAGACCCGAAATGACCCGACACTGTCTCGGGTATATGATTTGACGGTGAAGGGATGGCCAGCACATGGCGACTCACTGTTGCCAGCATTCTCATCCAGAAGAGAACAGCTGTCAGTATGCCAGGAGACCTTGATGTGTGGATCCCGAGTGGTAATTCCACCCAAGTTAAGGGAGAGAGTGCTCAATGAGCTTCACAAAGGTCATCTGGGAGGGGTGAAAATGAAAAGCCTTGCTAGGGCTTATGTGTGGTGGCCGGGGATCGATCAGCAAATCGAGGACCTGACAAAGAGCTGCTCAGGATGCCAGAAGGTCCAAAATGCACCACCACATGCCCCTCTACACCCATGGGAGTGGCCCTCATCTCCATGGCAACGGGTGCATATTGATTTTGCTGGCCCATTCATGGACTCAATGGCCTAGAAATTCGGTATGGCCCCGCCAGGTCTTTTGCGCCCGAAATTTTGCGCCCGCCAGGATTCCCGTAGCGCCCGCCTAAAATTCAGTTGCGACGGGCCAAGACGGCGGCGGGCGCTATTGCAGGGTTTGGCCGCCTCGCTAGGGGCGAAGAATGTCACTTTCAGGCGTCCAGCTCCCGCTGCGGCACCCGATGCGGTGCGGCAGGCTGGGGTACGGCAGGCCTCCTCCTTCTCTTAAGGAGGAGCTGCCTGCAGCCGTCAGATCACCGGTGGATTCCCCCGGCAAATGAGCCCGGCACCACGGAGAAGTGCCGGGCTCGCGGGACTCAGACATCAATGCCGCGGGGGGGTGGTGCAGGAGTCCGGGGAGGGAGGTGCGGGCAGGCGGCCGCCGGGAAAGCGGCCAGCCGCCGCTCCACCTTTATGCGCCGGCCTTTCGGAGCTGCAAGACCCCGTTTCACAAACGCTGTTTGCGGCTGCCACAGGCGAGGCGGCCGCAACTGAATTTGGCCATCGGGCCAGAATAGCATTGCAACCGGGGCGCTGCGCACACCGATGACGTCATCGGTGCCGGCGCGGCGCTACCGGCTAACGCCGATGTTAGGGTCCATCTGAATTTCGGGCGATAAAAAACTTCAGGCGCAAACCACTTTATAGCCAATAAGTGGGCGCAAACGCGACTGAATTTCTAGGCCAATGTTTTTAATAGCCGTGGATGCGCACTCGAAATGGCCTGAGGTGATCAAAATGTCCTCCACCACCACGGAGAAAACTATTGCAGTCCTACGGACCATTTTTGCCAGGAACGGCGTGCCAGAGCAGATTTGCTCTGATAACGGACCACAGTTTGTGTCCGAAGAGTTTCGAAGATTTATGAAAAGGAATGGGGTAAGGCATTACACATCCGCCCCGTATAATCCAGCCAGAAATGGATTGGCTGAGAGGTTCGTACAAACCTTTAAGAAGGCAATAAAGGCTATGTACAATGACAACATTCCGCTGCAGCACAAGGTGGACAATTTACTGTTTGCCTACCGGAATGCGACACATGCAGTCACCAACCAGGCCCCGGCCATGATGTTCTTTAACTGAAGGTTGAGATCTCGTCTGGATTTGCTCAGACCAAATGTACGAAGAGATGTTGAGAGTAAGCAATTCCAGCACATCAATGAGAAGCCGACAAGGAGCTTCAATGTAGGGCAACCAGTCTTGGCCCGCGACTACCGAACAGAGAAATGGCAACCAGGAACGATATGCACACGGCAGGGATGTACACAGTGGATGTTGGGGAGAACATTGTGAGACGCCATGCTGACCAGACCCTAGAGTCACAGGAACGAGTCAACCCCATGTCTCGGCCATACGTACCTGGTGAGGAACCCGACGTACAGGTCGCATCTACCTCAGAAACAATAGCATTGGAAGCTGATGAATCAACTGACGACAGGGTGTTAGAATCACCTCCGCACCAAGAGCGAGACACTCGGGAAAGGCATTATCCAGAAAGAATCAGGAAGCCTCCCCAAAGACTGAATTTATAAATAGACTATTTTCAGTTAATGTTGCATGTTGAAAGTGTTAATTGTAATTAGTTGATATTTAATTGTTAAAAGAGTGTTATGGTACTGTTAATCTAAAAGGGGAGGAATTATAATGTATGTACCTTTAAGGGGAGAACTACTTTTTACAGCTCCTGTATACTGTAGTACCGGCAGTGACCACACCTGTATATAAACCCTGAGTAGTGATCTGTACAGTTAGTTCTAGAGTAACCCTCATTCAGTAAACACCTGTTGAATCGTTCTCTGCAGTCTTGTTGTCTAATTATTGAAGGACACAACATCAAGATACACGGATCTAACACATTGATCTGCTGTTCTGAATAATGTCACTTCCTAGTAAAACAGTGAAAGAAGTTGCATTTATATATCTCCTTTCATGACCTCACGACCTGCCAAGGCACTTTACAGCCAATGAAGCACTTTTGAAGTGTAGTCACAGTTGCAATGTAGGAAACACAGCAGCCAATTTGCCCACAGCAAGGTCCCACAAACAGCAATGTGATGATGGCCAGATAATCTGTTTTTTAGTGATGTCGGTTGAAGGATAAATATTGGCCAGGACAACGGGGAGAACTCCCATGCTGGTTTTCGAATAGCGTCATGGGATCTTTTACAATCCACCCAAGAAGGTAGACAGGGCCTCGGTTTAATGTTTCATCCGAAAGACGGCACCTCCGATAGTGCAGCACTCCTTCAGTACTGCATTGGAGTATCTGGTACAGCTGATGCACTCATGTATTGGATTGCCAAGAAATGTTTGGCAAAAGCTATCTGTACCAGACCAGTCCAGTTAGGTTTCATACCTGTTACTGCTCTACACATAGATTCACAAATTAGCATGGAGCTGGCCAAAAAATGCCTACAAGATGCTTATTTGTTGTTCTACTAATTATCCTGCTTGTTGAATTTACTGATGTTCTTCATTCTCCTTGCACAATAATGTTCAAAACTAATGGTAAGCAGCTGGGAGCAGAAACTTGGCAGATGTTGAAATAATTTTGAGCAACTAAAGCTCATAACTTTTTTTCTAAAGTGATCTAAGATCTATGGGGCAGATTAAATCTTTGGAATTTTTCATGCTAAGACTCATTTAATGAATGGTAATTAATAGGCTCCACACATGTTTCAAGTGATTACCTCATGCTTTATTAATTTTGGTACTTTCATGATGTCAAATTGCATGGTAATATTGGAGCTCACGTAAAGTTACGCTGGTACAGATTCTGGAGTACTGTGCCAAGAGGGTTTAAACTAATTTGGCAGGGGGATGGGCACCAGGATGTAACATTGGAAAGGGGAAATAAAGTGCTCAAAGGATTGGGAGAGGCAGAGAGCACTAAAGTAAGTAATAGTAAGGTATTAAGTGGGGTCAAACTAAGAGAGAATACAGGATGATCTAAGATGGGTTTACAGTGTTTGTATGTAAATGCACGAAGGGTAGTAAACCAGGTAAGTGAGCTGCAGGCACAAATAGCCACATGGGAATATGATGTTGTGGCAATAACTGAGACCTGGCTCAAAAAAGGGCAGGATTGGGTATTGAATATTCCTGGTTATAAGATGTTCCGGAAAGATAGGGAAGGAAAGATAGGAGGTGGTGTGGCAGTATTGGTTCAGGAGAATATTACAGTGCTGGAGAGAGAGGGTGTCCTGGAGGGGTCAAGGATCGAATCTATATGGCTAGAGTTAAGAAATAATAGAGGTGCCATTACACTACTAGGTGTATTCTCTAGAGTGGGAAAGATATGGAGGAGCAAATTTGCAGAGAAATTACAGAGAGGTTCAAGAACTATAGAGTAGTAATAATGGGAGACTTCAACTATCCTAATATAGACTGGGATTGTAATTGTGTAAAGGGCAGAGAAGGGAAAGAATTTCTTAAGTGTGTTCAGGAGAACTTTCTTGATCAGTATGTTTCCAGCCCGATGAGGGAGGAAGCATTGCTGGATCTGGTTCTGGGGAATGAGGTGTGTCAAGTGGAGCAAGTGTCAGCAGGTGAACATTTAGGGAACAGTGATCATAGTATCATAAGGTTTATATTAGCTATGGTAAAGGACAGGGAGCAATCTAGAGTAAAAATGTTTAACTGGGGGAAAGCCAATTTCAGTGGGATGAGAACGGATCTGGCCCGGGTAAACTGGAATCAAAGATTGGCAGGCAAAACTGTAATGGATCAATGGGCTGCCTTTAAAGAGGAAATAGTTTGGGTACAGTCGAGGTACATTCCTCAGAGCTCCCTGGATGACAAAACAGATAGCCAATATGATGAAGCAGAAAAAGAGTGCATGTGACAGATCAGGTTGCAACTACATCTGAGAATCAGGCTATATATAGAAAGGTCAGAGGAGAAGCGAAAAAGAAAATAAGAGGGGCAAAGAGAGGGTATGAGAATAGAATGGCAGCCAACATAAAAGGTAATCCAAAAGTCTTCTATAGGCATATAAATAGCAAAAGAGTAGTAAGAGGAGGGGTGGGACCGATTAGGGACCAAAAAGGAGACCCATGCATGGAGGCAGAGGTTATGGCTGAGGTGCTAAATGAGTACTTTGCGTCTGTCTTCACCAAGGAAGAGGATGCTGCCATAGACCTAGTGAAGGAGGAGGTAGTGGTAGTATAAAAAATGTTAAGGAAGAGGTATTAGAAAGGCTGGCTGTACTTAAAGTAGACAAGTCACCAGGAGTGGATGGGATGCATCCTAGGATGCTGAGGGAATTGAGGGCGGAAATCGCGGAGGTACTGGCCATAATATTCCAATCCTCCTTAGATATGGGGGTGGTGCCAGAGGACTGGAGAATTGCAAATGTTACACCATTGTTCAAAAAAGGATGTAAAGATAAACCCAGCAACTACAGGCCAGTCAGTTTAACCTCGGTAGTAGGGAAGCTTTTAGAAACAGTAATCAGGGACAAAATTAACAGTCACTTGGATAGGTGTGGATTACTTAAGGAAAGCCAGCACGGATTTGTTAAAGGCAAATCGTGTTTAACCAACTTGATCGAGTTTTTTGATGAGGTAACAGAAAGGGTTGTTGAGGGTAATACGGCTGATGCAGTATATATGGATTTCCAAAAGGCGTTCGACAAAGTGCCACATAATAGGCTTGCCAGCAAAGTTGAAGCCCATGAAATAAAAGGGACAGTGGCAGCATGGATACAGAATTGGCTAAGTGACAGCAAACAGAGAGTAGTGGTGAACAGTTGTTTTTCAGACTGGAATTACGTATACAGTGGTGTTCCCCAGGGGTCAGTTCTAGGACCACTGCTTTTCTTGATATATATTAATGACTTGGACATGGGTGTACAGGGCACAATTTTGAAATTTGCAGATGACACAAAACTTGGAAGTACAGTGAACAGTGAACAGGAGAGTGATAGATTTCAGGAAGACATAGACAGGCTGGTGAAATGGGCGGACACATGGCAGATGAAGTTTAACACAGAAAAGTGTGAAATGGTATATTTTGGTAGAAAGAATGAGGAGAGGACATATAAACTAAATGGTACAATCCTAAAGGGGGTGCACGAACAGAGAGACCTGGAGGTATATGTGCACAAATCGTTGAAGGTGGCAGGGCAGGTTGAGAAAGCAGTTAAAAAGGCGTACGGGATCCTGGGCTTCATAAATAGAGGTATAGAGTACAAAAGTGTGGAAATTATGATGAACCTGTATAAAACACTGGTTCAGTCCCAACTGGAGTATTGTGTCCAATTCTGGGCACCACACTTTAGGAAGGATGTGAAGGCCTTAGAGAGGGTGCAGAAAAGAATTACGAGAATGATTCCAGGAATGAGGGACTTCAGTTGCATTGATAGACTGGAGAAGCTGGGGTTGTTCTCCTTGGAGTAGAGAAGATTGAGAGGAGATTTGATAGAGGTGTTCAAAATCATGAGGGGTCTGGACAGAGTAGTTAGAGAGAAACTGTTCCCATTGGCAGAAGGGTCGAGAACCAGAGGACACAGATTTAAGGTGATTGGCAAAAGAACCAAAGGTGACGTAAGAACATTTTTTTTTTATGCAGCGAGTGGTTAAGATCTGGAATGCACTGCCTGAAAGGGTGGTGGAGGCAGATTCAATCTCATCTTTCAAAAGGGAGTTGGATAAGTATCTGAAAGAAATACATTTGCAGGGCTACAGGGAAAGGGCGGGAGAGTGGGGCTAGCTGAGAGTCGGCACGGGCTCGACAGGCCGAATGGCCTTCTTCCGTGCTGTAACCATTCTATAAACATGAACCTGCTGCTTAACGTGTTGTTAAGGTGTTCAACCATGGGTCAGTGGTAAGGTTTGTGGGTTCAAGCCCCATTCCAGAGACTTGAGCACAAAATCTAAGCTGCCATCTCAGTGCAGTACTGAAGGAGTGCTGCACTGTCAGAGGTGCCGTCTTTCAGATGGGACATGAAACTGAGGCCCTGTCTATCTTCTTGGGTGGTTTGTAAAAGGCCTCATGACACTATTCGAAAACTAGCAGGGGAGTTCTCCTCGGTGTCCTGGCCAATATTTATCCCTCAACCAAGATCACTAAAACAAATTATCTGGTAATTATCTCATTGCTGTTTGTGGGACCTTGCTGTGCACAAATTCTCTGCTGCATTTCCTACATTACAGGAGTGACTACACTTCAAAAGTGCTTAAGCAAAAATACTGCGGATGCTGGAAATCTGAAATAAAAGCAGAAAATGCTGGAAATACTCAGCAGGTCAGGCAGCATCTGTGGAGAGAGAAACAGAGTTAACATTTCAGGTTGATGACCTGACGAAGGGCCTTCGACCTGAAACATTAACTCTGTTTCTCTCTCCACAGATGCTGCCTGACCTGCTGAGTATTTCCAGCATTTTCTGTTTTTACTTCAAAAGTACTTCATTGGTTGTAAAGTCCTTTGGAGCATCCTAAGGCTGTGAACGAAGCTTATGAATTCAAGTCTTTCTTTCTTAGTGTGTGTGTGCACATGTGTAGGGCAATTTGCAAATGACCATATAGGTGTCACACCAACACATGGGGGATTGAAGCTTCATTGAATAGTGTGATACTTCAGACGCTTACTGATATATACCTGGAGTTAAGAGGCTACATTTAATTACTATTGTACTTCACTAATATCTCCTCCTCTAGCAGAGTAAAATATCCCATTTATCATTTTAGTGAGATGATTATAGGGCAAAATTGTCTCTCACAAACTCGATATTGCCATTTTGAAGATGTTCCTCGGTATTTTAAAAATAAATCTGGCAAAGGTTCAATAGGGCCTCTGCAAATCTTATTAAAACATTGCAGATTTTTAAAAAAATGCAATGTTTAGGACTCTCTGATCATTATTTAGTTTAGTCAAAAGGATGTTTATATGAGCAGCAGGTGAAGAGAATCTGCAATATTCACTTTGCATTGAACCTAATAAGCTTGGTTGAAATCCACAAGTGTTCTTAATACATCATGTGTGCAGACAGATGGAATCACTATTTACAATCTCTCCATCTCCTTTGGTACTGAGGTAATTAGGGAAACATTTGAGCTTGAATGAAGTTTGTGCATTTAAGTGTTTAGATCTGATTTAAGAATCCCATGTAATAAGAGCCAAGCAGAAATGGTTTGGTACACTGAGATATTATTGTAAGATCATTTTGCCTGGTGTTCTTGAAGTGATAAATGCCCTTTAAGTGACTCATTTCTGCTGTTAGTGACAGTGTATTGAACATATTTCTGCAATGATCCCAGTTGTAACTTTTTCAATATATAGGATGGAAACATAGAAGATAGGAGCAGGAGTAGGCCATTCCGCCCTTCGAGCCTGCTCCGCCATTCAATGAGATCATGGCTGATCATCCAAATTCAGTACCCTGTCCCTGCTTTCTCCACATACCCCTTGATCCCTTTAGCCTTAAGGAATATATCCAACTCCTTCTTGAATATATTTAATGAACTGGCCTCCACCGCCCTCTGTGGCAGAGAATTCCACAGGTTCACCACTCTCTGGGTGAAGAAATTCCTCCTCATTTCAGTCCTAAATGGCTTATCCCTTATCCTTATACTATGACCCCTGGTTCTGGACTCCCCGGCCATCGGAAACATCCTTCCTGCATCTAGTCTGTCCAGGCCTGACAGAATTTTATAGGTTTCAATGAGATCCCCTCTCAGTCTTCTAAACTCCAGTGATTATAAGCCCAATCGACACAATCTCTCCTCATACGTCATTCCTGCCATCCCAGGTATCAGCCTGGTGAATCTTCGCTGCACTCCTTCCATGGCAAGAATGTCCTTCCTCAGATAAGGCGACCAAAACTGCACACAATACTCAAGGTGCGGTCTCACCAAGGCCCTGTACAGCTGCAGCAAGACATCCTTGTTCCTGTAATCGAACCCTCTTGCTACGAAGGCCAACATACCATTTGCCTTCTTAACTGCCTGCTGCACCTGCATGCTTACCTTCAGCGACTGGTGCACAAGAACATCCAGGTCTCTTTGCACTTCCCCTTCTCCCAATCTATTGCCATTCAAATAATAATGTGCCTTCCTGTTTTTGCCACCAAAGTGGATAACCTCACATTTATTCACATTTATCCACAACATCACTATCAACATCCTGGGGGTTACCATTGATCAGAAACTGAACTGGACCAGCCATATAAATACTGTGGCTACAAGAGCAGGCCAGAGGCTGGGAATTCTGCGGCGAGTGTCTCACCTCCTGACTCCCCAAAGCCTTTCCACCATCTACAAGGCACAAGTCAGGAGTGTGATGGAATACTCTCCACTTGCCTGGACGAGTGCAGCTCCAACAACACTCAAGAAGCTCGACACCATTCAGGATAAAGCAGCCCGCTTGATTGGCACTCTATCCACCTTCAACATTCACTCCCTCTGTAGTGTATGTACCCGTCTACCTTTAAGAGAACTATTGTATGTAACCGTTCACCTTTAAGAGAACTATTTTAGGTGTGGCACTACTTTGTTTGGCTTCTGTATACGGTAATACCGACGGTGACCACACCAGTATATAAGTGTTGTGCCAGGAGTTATTGGGCAGATTCGCCCTGACCTTCGAATAGTAAAGTCCTGTTTTAAGTTACTCTTGGAGTCTGTGTATTAATTAACTAAACAACCCACAGACTTTACAGTGGCGACGAGTCCGATCGTACCCTGCGGCAACAATAATTCTGAAGCAGTTAACGAGCGTCGAGGAGAGGCAACCGCCCTCGTCATTCTGCTGGGAGAAAACTCAAGTCTGCAGAGCTGGGAAAGGAGGAAGAATTCAGAGACAAAGACTTCCATCAGCAACAGGCACTGACTGTCCCTTCTGCCACGGTGAGGAGTGAGCCGATCAGCACGAGAAGCAAGGCGGCCACGGTGACTGTGAGTAAGGGAAAAGTAAAAAGAATAACCGGAGGATAAGGGCGGTGCACTCGACCACGGTCGAGGGGGAAAGGAGCCGGACAGAAGTCGGGCCCAGAGGCGCTGAGACTGGGGCAGCGTGGAGCAAGGAAGCCGCGGTACAGACAGGCTGGGGACGCAACGGCGTCGTGAGACAGCTAGACTGCGACCGGCGAAAAAGGCCGGGCAGCGACCGAAGCCACGAAGCGCTGCGACCGGGAGCGTAGGCGCGGGAAGATATAAAAACTCAGCCGCAGCCGGGGAGGGAAGCACCGGACTGCGAGACGGCTGGGAGAGGCATTTGGGAGCCGAGCGAGCGGGAGAGGCAGAGCCGACCAAGGGAGACTGCGCGAGAGCCAGTCCAGCAGCTGAAACTGTTCTCCGTCAACGGGGTGTACCCAGCGCCGGTAGAGCCGAGCGAGCGGGAGAGGCAGAGCCGACCAAGGGAGACTGCGCGAGAGCCAGTCCAGCGGCTGAAACTGTTCTCCGTCAACGGGGTGTACCCAGCGCCGGTAGAGCCGAGAGAGCGGGAGAGAGACCGAGCCCGAGCAAGGGGAACTGAGCGAGAGCCAGCCCAGTGGCTGAACCTGTTCGCCGTCAACGGGGTGTACCCAGCGCCGGTTGCCTTGCCGAGAAAAGGGAAAGCACTGAAGCCGACGCGCAGGCTGTGAATCTGAAAGCCAGCGGCCGTCGCCTGTGGGGGAAAGTGTACCCCTCCCGCTAGGGAAGAAACGCGGGAAGCCGCCATTAGGCGGGGAAGAAGACAGAAGCGGGAAACCGCCATTGAAGTGGGCGGGGAGAGAAGATAAGCGCGGGAAACCGCCATTTTCGCAGGAAAACTGCCATCTTAGAAAAAAAAACATAAGTTAAAGAAATAATTCGGGGTGTTATCAAAAAGAGAGGAAGATGCCTAAGCGTGGTAACATCAACGATTTTAATGCCGAGGTAGAAGACTGGGCCACGTACGTGGAACGCATCGAGATCTATTGTGAGGCCAATAAAATAGAAGAAGATGACAAAGCTATAACCTTGCTAAACTCGATGGGCGCGAAGACATACGGGCTCTTGAAGCATCTACTATCACCAGCTAAACCGGCGGATCAGACTTTCGATGAGATTGTGACTGTTCTGAAGGATCACTTGAACCCCACACCGTTGATGTTGGTGGAACGATTCAAATTCTATGCGAGAACGCAACGGAAAGACGAAAGCAACGCAGAATACTCGGTCGAACTGCGTAGACTAGCGAAATACTGCCAGTTTGGAGGGAATCTGACAGAGGCATTGCGAGACAAGTTCTTGTGCGGGTTGGCAAAGGAAGGAACGCAAAAGCGACTACTCGAAGAGAACGACCTTACACTTGACAGGGCTGTCCTTATTGCAGCATCGCACGAAGCCGCAGCGAAGGGAACTGCGGAAATGCAGCTAAAGACAGCAGCACTAAGTGTGGATCAAATTACCTCAACAACAACAAAATGCTATCGTTGTGGGAAGACAACACACGACCAGAACCAATGCTGGTTTAAGAACCAGGAATGTAGGAAATGTGGCAAACTGGGTCACATAGCTAAGGTATGCCGGTCAGGGATGAAGACCAACAACCAAAGGACCAACAACCAAAGGAAGCCATCACAGGAAAAGTACAACAAGGTACACAAGGTGGTTGAGAAGAGTTCAGAAGAACAGAATTCAGACTCAGACCCAAACGGCCAGCAGCTGGGTAGTCTGAGAATTCACAATGTGAGTAAGGAAGCTGACCTACAAACTATCTGGGTCATGCTAAAAATAGCTGGAATCCAAGTGAAAATGGAGTTGGACACTGGATCAGCTCTTTCAGTCATAAATCGAAGGGATTACCACCGGCTATTCTCACATATACCCTTAAGAGATACCAAGTTCGTATTGCAGACATACACGGGGCACAAAGTATACCCCATGGGAAAGATAAGAGTTAAAGTGAGAGATAGGGGTAAAGAACACCCAAGAATGAACTTATACGTACTACATGAGGGAGGACCACCACTTCTAGGATGGGAGTGGATCAAGAAAATAGACATGGAATGGCACTATCTAAAAGCCATAACGAGTGAGGACTCGGGGCAGACAATCAGCTCAGATTCTGAAACGGATGACGATAAGACCAACCCAAATATAAAAGACAAGGCTGAAATGGACTTGCCGACGAAGGTTGGAAAAACGAAGGCATGCATAAAGGCTTATGCTCCAGAGAAGAACAAAGTTTCAGAACAGAACTCCACCGAACAACGACAACCTAGTTTGACAGAAAATTCTGAGCCTGTTCAAGTTATGGACATATCCATGACGGAAGAACACCGAGCTCGGATTCAAACTTATTTCAAATTACGACAACAATTAGAACAATTGAGTTACCGTCTCGTACAAGAGATGAAAACAATGAAAAAGTTCTATGACACCGAATGGGAGAATCTGGAAAGACAACAGAAGCAGCTAGCTCAAGCAGAGAGCGACCATAGAGCCATCGTGACCAATTATCAATCACATCTCCCTTATGCTGTTCAGGAGTTAGAATATTTGCAGGAAGAAGCAAATGAAGAGGAATCTTCAGGAAGCCAGGATTTTATTCCAGTTCTTCTCTACGACTCCTTACAAGCAGAGTGTGAGAAGTTGAAAGAACAGTATGAACAGGCCCAGGCTACAATTCTGGAAGGGGTTAACTCGGCAACCTCCGAAAAGCTAGTTTCAGTGGAAGCATATGAGCAACTGAAGGTTGAACATGAGCAAGAAGTTCAAAGGCTGCAGGAAATTCTTGATGAGCTCAAGGCCAAGACAGACGGTAGAAGTTCCATCCATAGATGAGAAATTAGAGGTGAAAGACATGGCAGAACATGAAAGACAAGATGTACAAGAACTCATAAAAATATTAAAGGAAACCCAAGACAAATATGGGGCGGCAATGACCGAGATTCAACAACTTGAAGAACAGATTCAACTGGGAATCCGTTCAGTGGAAGAAAAGGGAACTGTAAGAAACACAGAGACTGTAAGAATGGCCTCTGAACATGAGCTAGAGAGCATCAAGGCGCAACTTCTCCGAGCGCTGGAAGCCAAAGTACAAGAGGAAAAGAAGGTGAAAGCATTGGAGGAAAAGGTGGATGAAATGGTGAAGACTCTGACCCACAGTGTTCCCGTGGAAGAGTTAATGGTCAGCCAACTCCTTCATATGCTGAAGGACAAGACTCTACAATGGGAACAATCTGAACACGAGCTTCAATCTTCAAAGGGAAGGAGTTCGGAGCTCTCAAAAGTTATGGAAATAGCTGAGGTTGCAACACAGATTTTACAGGGATGCCAAAAGTACGCTGAATCACGTCAATGTGAACAGCAGAATGTTGAAACAGCTGCTCCAGTAGAAGGATTGAATAGCCTGATCAATCAATCCCCGAGGGAAGGGGAAGTATTGAAATCACAAACGAGGTCATTAGTGAAGGATTTGCAGGAAACCCAGGAAGAGCGGGATGAATATGAACGCATGAAGAAGTCTCTTCAGGAAAGATGTCTAGGGAGGGAACAACAGTCGGCTAACGTCCAGTTGGGTACGGAAGAAGTAGCAGGCCCTCTCGCTAGACTAGCTCAGGACGACACCGAATATTACCATGACCTGTTAAGTGACACGGAATATTACGATGACTTGGTCTGCCCAGCTTGTGATGAAAACTCCCAAAGTGCAGAAATCAGGATGAAGCACTTAAAGTCTAAGGAACATAGGGAGATGGTGGCGCTACAGCTGGCAGCGGATAAGGGAGCCCCGAGAGTCTCCAAGAAGCAGAAAAGAAAAAGACGAAGCAGAAGACGATAACCATCTAAATCATTATCACTTCTATCAGATCATGCACGTGGGCCCCACGAAGGGGGGCCAAATCAGTTGGAAAGTAGGAAAAATTACCAAGGCAGTCCAGCTGTTTGTAAAAGTCAGCACTGCTGGTTCAGCAGGACGGAAGTTCAAGCTGTTAAGCCAAGGGAAAGACTATTGGATGAGTCACGCTAGAAATGTGAACCGGCTACACCACAGAGATGTTGTTCGGACTGAGTCAAGACCAGAGACTGAATCTGTGAACTGTTCCCGCAGAGACTGAATCTGTGAACTGTTTCCCGCAGAGACTATATCTGTGAATTGTTTTACATGAAGTTGATTATATGTTATGTTTAATGGGGAATAAGTATGTTGTAAGCTAAAAAGGGAGGATTGTAGTGTATGTACCCGTCTACCTTTAAGAGAACTATTGTATGTAACCGTTCACCTTTAAGAGAACTATTTTAGGTGTGGCACTACTTTGTTTGGCTTCTATATACGGTAATACCGACGGTGACCACACCAGTATATAAGTGTTGTGCCAGGAGTTATTGGGCAGATTCGCCCTGACCTTCGAATAGTAAAGTCCTGTTTTAAGTTACTCTTGGAGTCTGTGTATTAATTAACTAAACAACCCACAGACTTTACACCCTCCACCACCGGCGCACTGCAGCAACTCGCCAAAGCTCCTTCAACAGCACCTTCCAAACCCGCGACCTCTACCACTTAGAAGGACAAGGGCAGCAGACGCATGGGAACATCACCACCTACAAGTTCCCCTCCAAGCCACACACCATCCTGACTTGGACCTGTATCGCCGTTCCTTCACTGTCGCTGGGCCAAAATCCTGGAACTCCCTTCCTAACAGCATTGTGGGTGTACCTACACCATATGGACTGCAGCGGTTCAAGAAGGCGGCTCACCACCATCTTCTCAAGGGCAATTAGGGATGGGCACTAAATGCAGGCCTAGTCAGCCAGTGACGCCCACATCCCATCAATGAATTAAAAAAATATATATATTTGTCATGTTTCTGCCCAATCGCCCAACCTGTCCAAATCGTACTGGAGTTTCACGACATCCTCCTCACAGCATACCCTCCCACCCAGCTTTGTGTCATCTGTAAATTTGGAGATATTACATCCAATTCCCTCGTCCAGATCATTAATGTATATTGTGAACAGCTGGGGTCCTTGCGGTACCCCACTAGCCACTGCCTGCCACTCGGAAAACGACCCGTTTATTCCAACTCTCTGCTTTCTATCCGCCAACCAGTTCTCTATCCAAGTCAATACCTTGAATTTATACAGTGCCTTTCATGACCTCAGGATGTCTCAAATGCTTTACAACCAATGTAGGAAATAAACAGCCCTACAGGCAACCTGCTTTTTCAGTGATGTTGTTTGAGGGATAAATATTGGCCAGGACACCAGGGAGAACTCCCCTGCTGTTTTTCGAAATAGTAACATGGGATCTTTTACATCCACCTGAGAGGGCAGACAAGGCCTCGGTTTAACATCTTATTCAAAAGACGCCACCTCCGACAGTGCAGCGCTCCCTCAGTACTGCACTGGAGTGTCAGCCTAGAATATGTGCTCAAGTCTTTGGAGTGGGACTTGAACAACCATGAGTGCTACCCACTGAGCCACAGCTGACACATGGATGGAAATTTGTTGTTGCAACATAAGCTGTAGGATGTCACTGTGCTCTACCACCGTGCAATTAAGGAAAACATGGTGAATGGCTTTGTTTTCTAAAAGTAAAATAACTTTTAAATCCTTTTGCAATGCAATCAGTGATGGGAGATGCAGCCAAGATGGTGACAGTATATGGCAAAATCTAACATCAACATTCCATGCCCCTTCTCCAACATTGCTGACTTGTGCTAGAGTAAGGATTCGCAGACTCCGGGAACCCTTTCAGTGCTCATTCTTCATGTATGAGCCTGGCCACTGTCTGTTAGCCAGCTAGTCAACTGTATGAAGCATCACAATCAAGCCTAATAACCCAATTACATTCTCACCTGAAGTCCACTCGCACTGCCAGAATTTTTGCCCCCTCCTTCGCCCAGGGCCACTCAGGCCAACCATAGCGCCCCCTTTTGCTGGAATCAACTAGTGCAGCACAGCCTGGGTCCCCCTTACAAAGTGAGCCAGGAATTTTTTAAAGAATGTTTTCCTATATTTCCAAAAATTTACATATTTAATGATTGCACTCTTATCATTTGTTGGTCAGCATTGATTAAGACAAAATCCTTAACACAATAAAGTACGGGTTTATTGAGGCATTTGCACAGCTCTATTGATACACACATGTACAGTATTCCACACAGCAGTGACCACTTAATCTCCATTCTGCTTTAAGCAGGAAAGGGAATGATTAAAGTGCAGGAAAGAGGCAGAGGTTGTAGATGAAAGATTAAAAGATATGAGACTGAAACAACAAGAATAATATGATTAGTCATGATCACTCAACAACCACAACCTGCCATGTTTCTCAAATCTACAGACACTTTTTTTTTTAAAAAGGAGTCTCTTTGGGGCATCGTATTGGATTTCACTGCAAGGTCGGAACGAGGAGAGTGAGTTTGAGGACAATAGCGCAGTGAAAGTAATATTGTTTTGAAGAAATGTATTGGTGAAATACATCCATATTCCATTGTCTAGTAGCACAATAACCCACCCCCTGTGAAAATGTGGAGCTAAAAAGTCCTTTTTGCCAGAAATTCAATTTGTTTCCTGCACTAGGTTTGTTAATCATGAAAATGAATCCATAGTTCAGGGATGTCTGTTTATGGAGTTCAAATGTCAGGGCAGAATAAAGGTCAATTTGAGCGACATATATTAATTTATCTGACACGATTTAAAAGCTTCACGAGGCATTGCTAACATAACCCTGCAGGAGTACGTCAGTGATGTGCCATTCATGGCCAAAGCTATAATAGATTTTTTTATTTAATGTGTGTAATCCATCTCCTTTTCATTAGTCCTCTGCATCTGTGCTATGTACCCCCACCCAGAAAGGCTGAATGGTTCACACCTATCCCTGTGGTATTTCCATGGACACTGAATAAAACGTTCCTTGATCAGGCCCAGGAGAAGACACACAGGAGCAATGATTAAAGTGCAAGATTTGGTAAACTTTAAAAAAAAAGTGTTTTACTGAGGTGATCTAATGATGTAAGTTGCAGAGGAACACATCATTCCATGGCGCTGTCATAATGAAAACTGTCACGGTTCCTCTGACTCCCCTATCTCACCAAGAGCTTGCCAAATACATTGCTCCTTGAAAGCACCTTTCTCCATTATGTGTTTACATAGAATTACATAGAATGTACAGCACAGAAACAGACCATTCGGCCCAACCGGTCCATCCCGGTGTTTATGCTCCACACGAGTCTCCTTCCACCCGACTTCATCTCACCCTGTCAGCACAACCTTCTATTACTTTCTCCCTCATGTGTTTATCCAGCTTCCCCTTAAAGTCATCAATGCTATTTGCCTCAACTACTCCTTGTAGTAGCGAGTTCCACATTCTAACCTCTCTCTGGGTAAAGAAGTTTCTCCTAAATTCCCTATTGGATTTATTAGTGACTATCTTATATTGATATCTTCTACTTCTTTTTGTGTACTTCTCCTGAGGCTTCAAAACCGACACCATTGTAGGTAATACAAAAACAAATTGAAGGTCTGAATTTATGTTGGCAACTTCAGTGACCTTAATGCATTTAAAATCTAGAGTAAAGGGTTAATTCTATATGAAGTGATACTGTGGTGGCAGTGGGAGCATCAGTCAATGTAACGTTACAATAGTGGCGGTAACTGATTTCTGTACGTGTGGAGGTCATCAAACTGCAATGCTTTTACACTTGGGAAAAGAGGGGTGAATAGAGTCCCACGTGCAAAGAAAAAAAAGACGTACATATAAAGCGCCTTTCACGACCTCGGGCCATCCCAAAGTGCTTTACTGCCAATGAAGTGCTTTGTTGAAGTGTAGTCACCATTGAAGTGTAGGAAATGTGGCAGCCAATTTGTGCACAGGAAGCTCCCACAAACAGCAATGTAATAATGACCAGCTAATCTGGGAACTTTTTTTAGGTGCTGGTTGAGGAATAAATTTTGACCAGGACAATGACCGGGGAGAACTCTCCTGCTCTTCTTCAAAATAGTGCCATGGGATCTCTTACGTCCAACTGAGAGGGCAGATAGAGCCTCGGTTTAATGTTTCATCCAAAAGACGGCACCTCCGACAATGCAGCACTCCCTCAGTACTGCACTGTAGTGTCAGCCTAGGTTTTGCACTCAAGTCTCTGGATTGGGACTTGAACCCTTATATATGAACCTTCTGACTCAGAGGTGAGAGTGCTTGAGAATACCGAGCTGCAGACGTGTTGCAGAGATGGTGAGAGGGAAAGAGGGAGCGTGTGTAGAGGTCTGGCTGAGACCCAGAGAAGTGGCCCTCGCTATGAACCACTACGAGACCAGCTTGCTTAAAATAATAATGTTTTGGAAAAAAAAATGCAAGCTTAAAATACAACAGGAATAAAATATCAAAGGATCAACATGGCTTGAATTTTTCAATATGGTCTGAGGAAAAATTCCAAATTCTGAGTCTGTATTATTTTTGGAAATGCTACTGTAGTCCTTGAGGTGTGAATGCCAGGACTCATTTTATTTGGGTCCCATAACAGCTATAAGAGAGACCTGAAACTAGGTCCCAGATGTGAAAGGATTGTACTTCGCACCACACTTCTAATAAACCATACCACCCAAATGCTATTATTGATAACTTGAATAAGCATCAAACGCTCTTGCATATAATAAAATTATTACAGTATTACTGAAATCATCAAGTAATGCTAATGATCCTGTTCTTCCCGAGTCTAATTTATTTTTTTGAATAGACATTCTTGGACGAAGTGATCTACCAGGAGAGCCTCTCATTGTAATCTTACCTCTGCAGACTGGCTCACCACCTACCATATAATTAGGCGATGAATCATACTAAATACCATTTGGAAGATTTAATGACTTTCTCCCTCTGGCCGAGTGCGATTAAATTTAATTGTTCGCACATTCATTTCAATAGGGTCCCACGTGACCCTATTGAAATGAGGCCTACACTCGTTTCGGGCGGCAGCCAGAGCCGCCTAAAAAAAAAGGCGCCCGACCAGTTTAGCTGTGGCTGGAATGCATGTGCTGATCGGGCGCAGGCCTCGTCCCTGCTAAATTGGCCCATTTTAGGCCCATGAAACGGGTACAACAATGTCAAGGTTAGATCCCACAGTGCCCATACCCACCTGCTGACTACCTTCTGCTCTATGATCCATCCTGCATGGGTTCTGGTTATCTCCCTCTCACCCTCCCCACCTATCTAGTTTAAATGATTTTCAATTGATGCCTCAATGCTCCTTGTAAGCCTCATTGTTCCTAGTTGATTGAGGTGCAGCTCAACGCTCCAGTACCAGCCCTTTTTTTATATGGTGTTTCCGGTTATTTATGAAGGCAGCATTGTTTTAATAACACCAGGTTGCCATCCATTTATTTGCATTCTTAATTTTATTGGTGAACACTTCTTTCCCAAACAGGGGAAGTATAACAACAATTTGCATTTATATAATGCATTAAACGTAGCACAACGTCCCAAGGTGATATCAATAAAAACATTTTTGCCATCGAGCCACAGAAAGGAGATATCAGGACAGATGACCAAAAGCTTGATCAAAGAAAAAGGCTTTAAGGAGCATCTTAAAGGAGGAGAGAGAGACAGAGAGGCGGAGAGGTTTAGGTTTAAAGTATGCACTATTTTACATTCTGTGGCCTAGAAATTCATTGTAGCCACTTTTGGGGCGGTAAAGTCGGGCGGCCGCTAAAGTTTGCGCCCGGCGCAAAATCGAGGCCACTTCTCCGATATTCATTAGCTTCGCCCTAAGAGTTTGCTCGAGCGCTAAAACTGGCGCTGCACGCCTCTCTTCAGGCGCTAAGCCGGAGGTGCTGAGCGAGAGCGCCGAGGCCGGGCACAACGCAGGTGCAGCCATCTCGTGATTGACAGCAGACACCCTGGCGCCGGCCAGCTCTTAAGGGGGAAGGGTCGACTTGGTCTGCTGCCACGCCCTGGATAGTGGAGCCCTCCAGCTAGGCCTGAACACTGCTGCTGGACCCAAATAGCGCCTGAAGCCATGCAGAAGGCCCGTGAACGAGCGCAGCGCTTCTCAGAGCATGATCTGAGTGTGCTGGTTGGTGGTGTGGAGAAGAGGCGCCATATTTTGTACCCGGACAATGGCAGGAAGGCGCCGGTCCGCGTCTACCGGAGAGCCTGGAGGCATGTCGCCAGCAAGGTGTCAGCCAACAGCGAGGTCCCCAGGACCGGTGTCCAATGCCGCAAAAAGTTTAATGACCTCACTCGGATTGTCAGGGTGAGTACCCTTTCCAGTGTCCTCCTCATCCTTGCATGTGCACCTCACATTATGGGCAAAGGGACCTGAAAGCCCTAATGGCCAGCCCTCATCCAGCAGCTATGGGACAGGCATGAACATCAATTGCACATTCTGCGCTTAACACACTGGCCAAGCTATTCCACCATGGGAGGCAGTGCACACAAGATCAGGGCGACACACTGGCCAGGCTATTCCACCATGGGAGGCAGTGCACACAAGATCAGGGCGACACACTGGCCAGGCTATTCCACCATGGGAGGCAGTGCACACAAGATCAGGATGACACACTGGCCAGGCTATTCCACCATGGGAGGCAGTGCACACAAGATCAGGGCGACACACTGGCCAGGCTATTCCACCATGGGAGGCAGTGCACACAAGATCAGGGCGACACACTGGCCAGGCTATTCCACCATGGGAGGCAGTGCACACAAGATCAGGGCGACACACTGGCCAGGCTATTCCACCATGGGAGGCAGTGCACACAAGATCAGGGCGACACACTGGCCAGGCTATTCCACCATGGCAGGCAGTGCACACAAGATCAGGGCGACACACTGTACTTAGAGGCCGTCCTTTCTCTTGCAGGCCAAGCTGGCCAATAATAAGAAGAGCCGGACTGCGACCGGGGGAGGTCGACCCCAGATCCAGCCGCAGACCGAGCTGCAACATCGCGTGGAGCGCATCATGGGTGGCCGGGTGATTGGCCCCGTTGCATGTGGAGATGCCGACCCTGTTCTGGGCACCAATGGTAAGGACATCACCTTTTGGACCTCTCTCGTCCCACTTGCGCATCACATCTACATCCTTTGCCACTGTCCGACCAATGCGCTGAATGCCACCACTCATGCATCCCTCGCTGACGCCCTCTCCTCACTCTAAAGCTACTCTTGTGCCTTCCTGCTTTCAGATGGTGAGGAGGAGGTCCCTGAACTTGCCAGTGACAGCCCCTCAGAAGAAGAGCAGGAGGAGGAGCAAGAGGAAGGCGGCCCATCAGGGGAACCCTCAGCCGCGGCAACCCATGCGAATGTAGGGGACACGTCTTCCCTGGAGGGGAGCGTGGCGGAAGTGTTGGAGGGGAGGGGAGCTCATGGGACCTGCGGCCTGCAGAAACGCGGGAGGGGGGTGGAAGCTCAGCGGCCTTCTCCCCAGAGGGGGGAAGGGTCGGAGGGGAGTCCAATTGCTGGGCCCAGCGGCGTCCAGCAACGCAGGAAGGGTCGGCCAGCTCGGCGGCCTTCTCCCCAGAGGGAGAGTCCGGCCTCCAGTCCGGAGATGGTCTTCGCCGAGGAGATGGAACGCCTCGAGGACTTGTCCGCGGACTCGGAGCGCCGGCACACGGAGCTCATGGGGGTCGTGGCACGGTTGCCTGAGGCCATCGAGTCCCTCTCTCGGAGTGTGACCGACGTCGGGGCCTCACAGGCCATCAGTTTGGCGGAATTCGGGGCAGAGCAGGCAGCGAGTCGGGCGGCATTCGGGGCAGCTCAGGCAGCGAGTGGGCAGCTGATCAGTGGTGCCGTGCAGTCACTGGGTGCTCTGATGAGGTCACTGAACAGGTCAACACGGGCACTCACTGCTGCCACACTCGCTGTGTCAGCCAGGCATCGCCAGGGCACCCGGCGCGCTGCAGCAGCACAGCGGTCTGTCCCTCGGCAGATTGGTGTGCATGCTGCAGTGCTGGCCCGGGCGAGTGCCAGTGTCTCAGGCGACCAGCGAGCGCCTGCCATCCGCCAGCTTGCCCCCATTCCTCCAGCCGCCACTGCCACTCCCCCAGTGGAGCTGCCAGGAGCTGCTGCAGCGACTGATGCTGCCCAGCCACAGCTGCAGCATTCAACAGCCGCCCGCTCGACGGCCAGACCTCGACTAGGCTGACCCCCAAGGGCATCTGCCGTCACGACATGTGCCCCTCTGGAGCCTGCCCCCAGCCTTGCAGCAGCCAATGGCCTTACTTTGAGGAGGAGCAGCAGGGCGGGCAGGGGCCACACAAAGATGGCCAAGGCATCGCCCTAGCGGGCCAAAAAGTCAATTGTGTGGCCAGTTGTGTTTGTTTCTTGAGGCCGAGAATTGGATGTTTGTTTTTTGAAGGCCGAGAATTGGATGTTTGTTTTTTGAAGGCCGAGGATGTGATGTTTGTTTTTTACGAAGGCCGAGGATGACGGCCATTTTAGTTGCACTGTTTTGTTAATCCTCTCCAGGTTGTGGGAGCGAGTAATGTGTTTGAGTGTTTTTTGGGGGTTTCGTCTGTTTTTGGTTTTCATGTGGGAAGGGCCCTGAGTTTGTACAATAAAGCATTTTATTTATTAACATTGTCCATGTTTGATCTTTGAAGTGTTTGTTGCCTTAACCGGCTGAGGGCTTGCGGAGCGGCTGCAATCATGTTCTTTCATTGGCACAAGCCATTCCCTGACAGGGGGCCTAGAAGTGACGTTCAATAAGCCGCCGACGGGCGGCCCTTGGACCTTGTGCCTCCCTCCTGGGCTGGTACTCCTCGTCCTCCTCCTCCTCATGCTCCTCCTGCTCCTCCTCCTGAGGTGGTGGTCCAACGTGAGGTGGCAGTGCCTGAGTCCTGCGGATAGCCAGGTTGTGCAGCATGCAGCAAACGACGACGAATTGGGAGACTCGCTCCTGCGAATACTGGAGGGCTCCCCCGGAGTGATCGAGACAGCGGAACCGTTGCTTGAGGACGCCGATTGTTTGTTCTATGATGTTCCTAGTCGCTTGATGGCTCTCGTTGTATGCCTCTTCAGCAGGGGTCGTGGGCGCGCGGAGCGGGGTCATGAGCCAGGTACACAAAGGATAGCCTTTGTCTCCGATAAGCCATCCTCTTGGGTGAGGCTGTGCCTGGAACATGTCAGCCACAGTTGTCTGTCGCAGGATAAAGGCTTCGTGGCTGCTGCCTGGAAAGCGGGCATTGACAGCTAGGATGCGCTGCCTGTGGTCACACACCAGCTGTACGTTGAGGGAATGGTAGCCCTTCCGGTTGCGGTAATCCTCGGCATGCTCCAGAGGTGCCCGCAAAGCCACATGCGTGCAGTCAATGGCGCCCTGCACCATGGGGAAGCCCGCTATTCTTGCAAATCCCACTGCACGCTGCTGCTGCTTGTCCAGGGTCATGGGGAAGGAGATGAATTGATGTCTCCTTCTGAAAAGGGCTTCGGTCACCTGGCGGATGCAGCAATGCACGGCGAACTGGGAGATGTTAGCGATGTCCCCAGCAGCAGATTGGAAGGAGCCGGTGGCATAGAAGTTGAGAGCCACCGTCACCTTCACTGCCACCGACAGAGACATCCTGCGCATCAGCTGTGGCTGCAGATCTCTGTGAAGCAGCTGGCAGATGTCTGCAACCACCTCCCTTCTGAATCGCAGCCTCCTAACACACATCGCGGCAGACATGGTCAGATAGGAGGACTGCTGGCGGTATACCCTGGGTGGGTAATGCCTCAGTTGGCGACGCCTGTTGCCCCCTCTGCGTCTAGCCAGGGCTGCCACTCTCTCACGGCGTCTGTAAGCCCTTCTGGCATAAGGCTGAAAGTCAGCGTTGGCACCCAATGCAGCCCCCATTATATGCTGGCAAACACTGAGCTCTCAATGAAGGCAAAGATAATTGCTAAGCTCTGGCCTGAGCCAAAAATACCTGTCCTAGTGTTGGTCCAAACCAGTAAGCTCTCCTCCTTGGTCTCTCTCCAAAAAACCGTTGCACAAGAGTGAATGCTGCAAAATGGCTGGCCTTTATAGTGCAGGGTAAGTGCCCTTTAATTAGCGCTCCCCGCGGCCCGCCTCGGCTGTGTACCGTTCCACTTCACAGTCGTTAGGGCCGCCCGGCGCACAATGGCCCGGCGCGAGTGAAGTTCCGGTTCGGGGCGCACAAAGGGCGTTGCACGACGAAATGACGTCATGATCTGCGCGCGCAGCAGGGCGCGCGCGCTAAGACTTTGCGCCGGCGCTAAATGTGTACTGAAGTTGGGGCGAGGCGCAGATCGCGCTGCGCCCAAGCGCCTAGCGCTCGAGATCTACTCCTCCTAAGGCGCTAACGGCTGGCGCGCCCAACTGAATTTCTAGGCCACTACCTTTTGAGTTTTGAGGTGATCCTTGTGTATGTGCCTTTTACGGCCTCTTTGATTATTTTTCCTCATGTCATTTGCCCTAGGTCGGCTACCAGCACAGAGCCTGGCCCTGACCCCTTCAGTATCCTTTCTAACCTTTCCTCACTGCTATAGCTCCAGGTAGAAACCTCTTGTCTTTCTGGTATGCACAACTAGCGATTTTCCTGAGCAATCACAGGCTCTCTCTGACCTACACAGTGTGTCTTAGTCCAAGTTGTCCCTTCTGGTATTTTGTCCAAAAGACAGCACCTTTGCTAAGTGGAGCACTCCCTCAGTACTACAGCGGAGTGTCAGCATAAATTATGTGCTCACGTCTCTGGAATGGGACTTGAACCTTCAACCTTCTGACTCAGAGGCACGAGTGCTACCAACTGAGCCATGGCTGACACAATGAATAACCTATTCATTATTGGGAGCTTGTGAGTATATTTATGTACTTTCTGACCATTCCTGATCCTTTTCCCAAACTGAACCCTTCCAATATCCACATTTCCTTGGTTTCTCTCTGCACTACTCACCAAATGACTCACAACCTTGTCCCAATTAAACTGGTCTCCACCGCACGTGCACTAATGGAACTTTAAGAACATACGAAATGGGAGCAGTAGGCCATTCGGCCCTTCGAACCTGTTCCACCATTCAATAAGATCATGGCTGATCTTCTACCTTAACTCCACCTTCCTGCACTATCCCCATATCCCTTAATTCCCTTAGTATCCAAAAATGTAACCACTGTCCATCCTGGAGTTTGTCTGATTGACATTCGCCTATTAAACTATATAGTGGTGGATTTCAAGGGCAGGTCTATGTTGTCCACATATTTGTACTGGGAAAGTGCACTGGGGCTGTGCAGACTCATTTCATTCAGGAATCTTCACAGCCGTCAAGGGAGATAATGTTTCAGTCCATCTGCCTAACGTAGTGGACAGGGGAATGTCTGACTAAAGTCCTGGACAGGGGAATGTCTGACTAAAGTCCTGGACAGGGGAATGTCTATGGATGTTATTTATATGGACTTCCAGAAGGCATTTGATAAAGTCCCGATTGATAAAGATTGATAGATTTTTGTTAACCGATGGTATTAAGGGATATGGGCCAAAGGCGGGTACATGGAGTTAGGTCGCAGATCAGCCATGATCTCATTGAATGGCGAAACAGGCTTGAGGGGCTGAATGGCCTACACCTGTTCCTATGTCTGCCTCGGCTATTTGCCCAGTTCCCAGAGGTGAAAAAAATCAGTGTTTTAGCTTAGTGCATCAACCAGCCTACCATATAAAAACATGTCAATGAGTGTGTTCTGCTAATCTAAATAGCAAACCATTAAATAATGTAAACATATGAAATCCCTCTTGGAGTTCAGGCTTAGAAGTTGATTAGAAAGTACAGATTACTGGAGGTATTACTATGTTTTACAATTTGTATCTTGGGAGTCTAAGCTCTACAGTATTATACTAGATGTCTGGACTGTTGACCTGTAATAACTACAAACATATCAAATGGCTGTTTTCACTATACTGTACAGTGACAGAGACTGAAGAAATGGCTGGTGAGGTTCTCTGTACCATTTCTCCCAAGACCTTTTCGACGGCAGGAAGACTTGTGCACGCAGAATAATCGTGGTACTTCCACACACATGCACACTCAATGGATGTGGCACTCCACACACGATAATCATGGCATTGCCCACACGGTAATCATAGCACTGCCCACACATGCACACACAATAATCCTAGCACTTCACACACGTGCGCACTCGATAATCATGCCACTCCGCACTTGTGCACACACTGTAATTGTGGTACCATATTCATTTAGACTCTACACAATTTTTCCCCCAGTATGTTATATTTCAATACAAGGATGATACCAGAATTGAGAGGTTATAACTATCAGGAAGGTTGAACAGGCAGGGGCTTTTTTTATCTAATAGAGGCCTAAAATGGCCTAAAAGAGGTCTTTAAAATTATGAAGGGGTTGATAGGGTAGACGTAGTGAAGATGTTTCCACTTGTGGGGGAGACCAAAACTAGGGGCCATAAATATAAGATAGTCACTAATAAATCCAATATGAAATTCAGGAGAAACTTCTTTACTCAGAGAGGGGTTAGAATGTGGAACTGACTACCACAAGGAGTAGTTGAGGTGAATAGTATAGATGCATTTAAGGGGAAGCTAGATAAGCACATGAGGGAGAAATAGAAGGATATTCTGATGGGGTTAGTTGAAGTAGGGTGGGAGGAGGCTCATGTGGAGCAGAAACACCGGCATGAACCAGTTGGGCCGAATGGCCTGTTTCTGTGCTGTAAATTCTATGTAATAGTCTTGTCATTGATTTGAACCACATGGTTTAGTTATGGTCTTGCAGCTCATTCCCAGGATCATTATTCACTGTGTAGATGAGTGTCATGCAGGTCATCAGGAAAACTAGAGAGGGAGGGATCTTTCCTGCTCAGCAATGAACCGCAGCTCAACCTAAAGAGCCCTGTTAACAATGTCAACAGAGAGTGAGGCCAATCCCTCCTGAATGGAAGGGGCAAAATGAAGGAGGGAGATTAGAAAATTAAAATATATTATAGAACTAAAGATACGTAGCCTCACGAACTGAACTCAATACATCATAACCTTTTTGATGATCATGATAGAGTCAGTTTAACAGACTTCTACAAAGAAATCTGATTAAACTGATTAAAAGTTTCCATTTTGTTAAACCATGCTACAGAATTTCATAGAATTACACAGTATTTACAGCACAAAAACAGGCCATTCGGCCCAACTGGTCTATGCTGGTGTTTATGCTCCTCTTCATCTAACCCCATCAACATAATCCTCTATTCCTTTCTCCCTCGTGTCCCTATCTAGCTTCCCCTTAAATGCAGCTATGCTATTTGCCTCAACTACTCCAAGTGGTCGCGAGCTTCACATTCTAACCACTCTCTAGGTAAAGATGTTTCCCTTGAATTCCTTACTGGATTCATTCGTGACTATCTTATATTTATAACCCCTAGTGTTGGTCTCCCCGACAAGTGGAAGCACCTTCTCTACGTCTACCCTATCAAACTCTTTCATAATCTTACAGACCTCTTTTAGGTCACCCCTCAGCCTTCTCTTTTCTAGTGAAAAGAGCCCCAGCCTGTTCAGTTTTTCTTGATAGTTATGCGAATGATAAATATCTCAGTTTATGAGGGGGGAAGTACAGATTTCAGACTGGTTGCTGCAGCAAGTCAGTAGCAGAGTCCCGACTATTGAAACCTGACTGAAATGGGAGTTGGCTGTTTAGAGGGGGAAAAAATAACACGTATCAGAAGATTGTCTGCAATAGAGATTTAGCACGATTAACATCCGTTCAGCCTTCCAGATGAAACCAATAAAAGCTTGTAAATCCAAGGAAGGAAATACCAGCTTCTAAGGTGTCCAGCTCTATTTTTGAGAGGCATCGAGCGTCGTTCTGTAATGTGTTACCTCATGGGGTTGCAGTGGTGTTCTTTTACTGTAACCTACACCTGTCTCTCAGTGAGCCAGTACTGGAAGGAATCCAGCCCAATGCTTTCCATCTGGACAGGATCAGCGGCCCAGATGGAGGTTCAAAAATCAAAAAAAAAAGAGGCCTCCAGCATATAGCTGGTGGCTGTCATTGTCTGCAAGCTGCCACATGCAGCCCACACCACGTACGAGTATCAGACGTTGAGTGTCACGTATGCAGAGCTTGACGTGGGAGGGGAAACTGTGAGCAGCTGTGGGGGGGCGTGACGGGTGGGGGGAGGATTGATGTTTTTAGGCACGAAACAAAAAGTGCCCCCTTCTCTTCCAAACAGCTTCAGCCCGCAGTGAGCTATGTTGATGCGTTGCCAAAGTAGTTTATAAAGTGGTTAGTGTCCAAAGGGATTGTTACAAATATCATGACACAGGATCAGAGGACAAAAAAGGAAGAAATTGATAATGATGGTTCCTCAGAGCTTGCTCTATTTACTGTTTCAATGAGTCGCTTTGAAAGTATGAATTCAATTGCAGCTTGTACGAATGTCTCTTTGAGGACTGGTTTCCGTTGTACTTTTCACAACCTATTTTCTATCATTTAACAGTAGGAAGATAATCTTCTCCCAATTTGTAATTTACACAGAAGTACTTTAGGTGCATTGCGGGTGCCAGACAATCTTGCATCTCGTGCCTTTTAGCTCATAGGAAGCACAGGTTGGGCTGCTTGAAACAATATTGGTGTATTAAGAATAAAAATGTTGTACGTGAGGCCACATCTCACTTTTAGTGCCACTAAGAGCACCTCAGCAACGACTGGGAGGGGATCATGTTACAGGGCTATGGCCCGGAACTACTGTGCCTCTGTTAAAATGAATATCCAGGAGCAAGCTTTCATTTTGATATACGAAGGACACACAGCTACTGTACCATGAGAGTACTGATGTTATGTTGACCATGTTTTAGTTTTGCATTGACCGTCACTTATATAAGGATCTCATTAACCACTGGCCCATGTGGTATCCTCAGTTTAAAATGCCGTCACACAAGCCTGTGTGTGAAAACTATCACCAACTCGTACTAAATAATAATAATAGATGCCTTTAAGGGGAGGCTAGATAAGTACATATAGGAGGAAGGAATAGAAGGATATGCTGATAGGGTTAGGTGAAGTAGTGTGGGAGGAGGCTGGTATGGAGCATAAACACCAGCACAGATAGTTGGGCTGAATGGCCACTTTTTGTGCTGTAAATTCTATGTATGTAATGCATAGGTTGAGCCTCTTATTTTTTGCAGGCTTAAAAGAACTGTAAAACTATGATCGGCCCATTTTCTATGGCGTCAGATGTCAGCCATGGCTCAGTGGGTAGCCTTCTCGCCTCTGAAGTCAGAAGGTCGTGGGTTTAACTCCCACTCTGGAGACCTGAGGACCAAATCTAGGCTGACACTCCCAGTGCAGTACTGAGGGGGCGCTGCACTGTCAGAGGTGCCGTCTTTTGGATAAGACATTGGCCCAGAAATTCGGGTCGGGGGCTTCCCGCGGGTGCAAGCCCCCGACCGGCACTTACCTTGCGCGCCGGCAGTTGAGCTGTAGGGCCCCGTGGAATTCCGCTCCGGGGCCTGGCCCAGCTGCCGGCGCGCTGTGCTTGCGTGTCCCAGGGGCATAGTTAGTGCGATGCGTCCCCTGGGATCACGTGAGCCATGGGCAGCCAATCGGAGGAGGGAAAAGCCCATTCATAAGATTGACAGGTAGACCTGTCAAAACTTATAAATACTATGGGCCCAAAATAGCAGTAAACCTTCAAATAATTTTTTTTTTAAATCACACTTTTTAAATAAACTATAAATTACATTAAATAACTATTTTAAACAATAATTTAAATTTTTGAAAAAAATAATTTTATATTATAACAGGGCTAAAAATAAACATACCTTGCTTTAAAGTATTTAAAAATAATAAACCTGTGGAAAAAATGTTTTAATTTTAATTAATTGACCACTTACCTTGCAAAAAGCAGGCCTTACGCCTGCTTTTTAAATGTGAAAATCCTGCAGGCTTACCCTCCCGGGAAAACCTGTAAAAAAAAACTAAGTTCAAAGCGCACGCGCAGCCTCCCCTGCGCGCGCGTTCGACCTCTGAACCTCTTCGTTCAGAGGATCAGAAGTGCCGGTTTCCCGCGCATGCGCAGTGCATGCAGGAAACCGGCAATTCCATTCGGCCTACGGGTGAGTACCCCGTGCGTACTCACTCGGGGAGAGCCGAATTTCTGGGCTATTAAACTGAACCACCTCTTGGCTGGACGCCAAAGTTATGGCAAGAGAGCCCCCCACCATGGAACTTCAAGGCGTGAGGCCTGTCCTCCCTGTTACCAGCATCATGGGCAAACACAGCCCTGATTCTGCAGATCTCCGAAAATCAGAGCTATAGGTTGCATTTTGTAGAGGAATGTTAATAAAATGCAGAATATTTACAGGAGTCGATACATTATTTATTTCACTGTTAACTTCTGTTACATTTGCTATCCTTCTCCTCTTTCAGGTGACCCAGCCCTGTGCCAATGTCACTCTGTAGTTGGTCTTGAGGATATGAGACCAGTGCTGTCTGATGCTCCTGTTTCTTACAAGTACAAGTGCCTAACCTTCATTTGGTGCTTCCCTTTATAGTCCAACAGGGAACAGAAAGTCACCTTGAAGATAAGAGCAGTCGACAACCCCAAGTATTTATTGTATTACCGTGGGAACCCTTAAAGCATTAATCAGTGCTGGAGCTGTTAAACTCACAAAGAGTTCCAATTTATTCAACAGGGTAAAGATGAAATAATGGTAGAGACAGAATGGGACAGTAATTTGGCCACTTTCTGACGCTCTCACTTTCTTTGCTTCCAGCTGTTGACCTCTCTGGCTGGATTTTCTGCCAACTGACTAGAAATGGGCAGGATTCCAGCTCATGTTGCGGGCTGTTGCACTATTCATTTGTATGTACTTAATGCTCACTTAGAACAGTGTTCATAACTCAGCCTTTGGCATGACTAACGATATGACCGAGGACTGAACTGTGCCAATCTTACTCGTTCTTCTACTCACGCGGGCCTGGAACCTATTACAACGGAGACACGCTCGGCTGCCTCAGTGAAGTCGGGGCGCACACAACAGGGAAGGTCTTTCCTCTTGACAATTGTAACCCCAATAAAAACGCAGCTGGATATAGAATAACAGACCCCCAAGAGTGAGAGAAAAGTCTGGAATTGTTGGTATTTAGATGATGATATAAACCATAGGCTCAAGGTTTGACTGGTTTGAGGACACTATCTTAACTCAGCGATTGTATTACAATCTTTAACTCACTCCAAGATGATTGTTGCTCTCTGTAATAAACTTTTAACGTAATTTTAAGTTGCCACTTTTGGCCAAGCATGCCCAGGGTGAGTTTGAAGTGGTATAAGACAGCACTGAGTGCAACATTTGACTAAGAGGTAACAGAAGCTGGTGGCAGTAGTATGCCAGCATATGTAATCATTCACAAAATGGCAAGGCTTATAACAGCTCCACGGGGGTCATTTTGACTTTGGGCGATAGTGTGAAATGCACGATATTGGATCAGCTGCCTGTTATACATCTCTCCCCTGTTACACTTCCGTTGAAATCAGTGGCATTTGGAACATTTTCAGTGAGATTAAGGCTCCCGAAACCAGAAAAAAAACTCTGTCATAATGAGTGAGATTTGATCACGAGTCTGATCTCTTCATTATTTTCTACACAGTCCGAGGTATATTTAAGGCTGATTGTGAAACCCCTGACTATAGGAGAGTGACTTGTACAACAGCCTATATTTTTACATACTGCCGTGACTTATGTAACTCGCTTAAAAATAGGGACGTGGCTCACACCGCGGATTGCACTGGAATGTGCTCAGCACTCTACATTCATGAGTACAACAGCTGCCACAGCTCTCTGAATGCAATGGGTCCCTGTTCGGAGCAACCTTGATATTGCGAGTATCATGAAATGGCATTGTTTGAATTTCCAGTCATGGATAGGAATGAATTGATAAATGTGAATTCCGGGGAAAGGGGCAAGGACTTACCTCACCAGATAGCAGATCCTAATTTAATGATTACCTGGTCCTGCATCTCTTGTGCCTGTTTCTTTTCAGGGACCACTAAAGCACTGGTCCCTCCCAGTGAATCTGCAGAAGCTATTTATTGAGGCACAAACACAGTAAATGCCCAGCTCCAAAAGAAGAAACCTGCATTTATACAGCGCCTTTCATGACCTCAGGACATCCTAAAATGCATTACAGCCAATGACGTACTTCTGAAATGTAATCACTGTTGTAATATACGTAACGCTGCAGCCAATTTGCTCACAGCAAGGTCCCACAATCAGCAATTTTTAGGTGTTGGTGGAGGGATAAATATTGGCCCGGACACTGGGATCTTTTACATCCACCTGAGAGGTTAGAAGGGGTCTGGGTTTAACGCATCATCTGATAAATGGCACCTCTGACAGTGCAACACTCCCTCAGTACTGCACTGGAGTGTCAGCCTAGATTATGTAATCAAGACTCTGGAGTGGGACTTGAACCCACAAACTTCTGACTCAGAGGTGAGAGTGCTACCACTGAACCACAGCTGACACAGAAACTTGGCCTTAGCAGCTCCTGCACGGTCTTTTCCAGGGTTGCAACATTTGGAGTTGCCCTTCCAAATTCCCTCCCTCAAGACCGGCTGACACGTAATTTAGTTCCTGGGATGTGGGCGTCGCTGACAAGGCCAGAATTTATTGCCCATCCCTAGTTGCCCTTGAGAAGGGGGTGGTGAGCCACCTTCTTGAACCACTGCAGTCCATCTGGTGAAGGTACTCCCCAGTGCTGTTAGGGAGGGAGTTCCAGGATTTTGAGCCAGTGATGATGAAGGAACGGTGATATATTTCCAAGTCAGGATGGTGTGTGACTTGGAGGGGAACTTGGAAGTGTTGGTGTTCCCATGCGCCTGCTGCCCTTGTCCTTCTAGGTGGTAGACGTCGCAGGTTTGGGAGGTGCTGCCGAAGAAGCCTTGACGAGTTGCTGCAGTGCATCTTGTAGACAGTACACACTGCAGCCACGGTGCGCCGGTGGTAGTGGGAGTAAATGTTTAAGATGGTGGATGGGGTGCCAATGAAGCGGGCTGCTTGGTCTTGGATGGTGTCGAGCTTCTTGAGTGTTGTTGGAGCTGCACTCATCCAGGCAAGTGGAGAGTATTCCATCACACTCCTGACTTGTGCCTTGTAGATGGTGGAAAGGCTTTGGGGAGTCAGGAGGTGCGACACGCGCCACAGAATACCTAGCCTCTGACCTGCTTTTGTTGCCACAGTATTTATGCGGTTGGTCCAGTTAAGTTTCTTGTCAATGGTGACCCCCAGGATATTGATGGTGGGGGATTTGGCGATGGTAATGCTGTTGAATGTCAAGGGGCAGTGGTTAGACGCTCGCTTGTTGGAGATAGTCATTGCCTGAAAGTCGTCCAGGTCTTGTTGCATGCGGGCATAGATTGCTTCATTATCTGAGGAGTTGTGAATGGCAGTGAACACTGTGCAGCCATCAGCGAACATCCCACTTTTGACCTTATGATGGAGGGAAGGTCATTGATGAAGTAGCTGAAGATGGTTGGGCCTAGGATACTATCCTGAGGAATGCCTGCAGCGATGTCCTGGGGCTGTGATGATTGACCTCCAACCACCACAACTATCTTCCTTTGTGCTAGGTAAGACTCCAGCCAGTGGAGAGTTTCCCCCCCAATTCCCATTGACTTCAGTTTTACTGGGGCTCCTTGATGCCACACTTGGTTAAATGCTGCCTTGATGTCAAGGGCAGTCACTCTCACCTCACTTCTGGAATTTAGCTCTTTTTTCCATGTTTAGACCAAGGCTGTTTTGAGGTCTGGAGCTGAGTGGTCCTGGCGGAACCCAAACTGAGCACTGGTGAGCAGGTTATTGGTTAGTAAGTGCTGCCTGATAGCACTGTCGATGACACCTTCCATCACTTTGCTGATGACTGAGAGTAGACTGATGGGCCGGTAATTGGCCGGGTTGGATTTGTCCTGCTTTTTGTGGACAAGACATACCTGGGCAGTTTTCCACATTGTTGGATAGTTGCCAGTGTTGTAGTTGTACTGGAACAGTTTGGCTAGAGGCGTGGCTAGTTCTGGAGCACAAGTCTTCAGCACAACAGCCAGGATATTGTCGGGGCCCACAGCCTTTGCTGTATCCAGTGCGCTCAGCCGTTTCTTGATATCACGTGGAGTGAATCAAATTGGCTGAAGACTGGCTTCTGTGGTGTTGGGGACCTTGGGAGGAGGCCGATATGAATCATCCACTCAGCACTTCTGGCTGAACATGGTTGCAAATGCTTCAGCTTTGTCTTTTGCACTCACGCACTGGGCTCCACCATCATTGAGGATGGGGATAATCATGGAGCTCCCTCCTCCCATTAGTTGTTTAATGGCCCACCACCACCATTCATGAATGGATGTGGCAGGACTGCAGAACTTTGATCTGATCCATTGACTGTGGTATCACTTAGCTCTGTCTATAGCATGTTGCTTCCGCTTTTTAGCATGCATGTAGTCCCGTGTTGCAGTTTCCCCAGGTTGGCATCGCATTTTTAGGTATGCCTGGTGCTGCTCCTGGCATGCTCTTCACTCCTTATTGAACCAGGGTTGGTCCTCTGGCTTGACGGTAATGGTAGAGTGAGGGATATGCTGGGCCATGAGGTTACAGATTGTGGTGGAATACAATTCTGCTGCTGCTGATGGCCTACAGTGCCTCATGGATGCCCAGTTTTGAGCTGCTAGATCTGTTCTGAATCTATCCCATTTAGCATAATGGTAGTGCCACACAACACGATAGAGGGTATCCTCAGTGTGAAGATAGGACTTCATCTCCACAATGACTGTGCAGTAGTCACTGCTACCAATGTTGTCATGGACAGATGCATCTGTGACTGGTATATTGGTGAGGATAAGGTCAAGTAGGTTTTTCCCTCGTGTAGGTTCTCTCACCACTTGTCGCAGGCCCAGACTGGAAGCTACATCCTTCAGGACTCAGCCAGCTCGGTCAGTAGTGGTGCTGCCGAGCCACTCTTGGTGATGGACATTGAAGTCCCCCACCCAGAGTACATTCTGTGACTTTGCTATTCTCAGTGCTTCTTCCAAGTGGTGTTCAACATGGAGGAGTACTGATTAATCAGCTGAGGGAGGGCAGTAGGTGGTAATCAGCAGGAGGTTTCCTTGCCCATGAGACTTCATGGGGTCTGGATTTAATGTTGTAGACTCCAAGGGCCACTCCTTCCCGACTGTATACTGTACCACCACCCCAGGTGAGTCTGTCCTGCTGGTGGGACAGGACATCCCAGGGATGGTGATGGAGGAGTTCGGGACACTGGCTGAAAGGTATGATTCTGTGAATATGACTATGTCAGGCTGTTGCTTGACTAGTCTGTGGGACAGCTCTCCCAATTTTGGTACAAGTCCCCAGATGTTGATGGGGAGGACTTTGCAGGGTCGACCGGGCTGGGTCTGCCATTGTCATGTGGTCCATCCAGTTTTATTCTTATTGTTTTTCGTAGCGGTTTTTTACAACTGAGTGGCTTGCTAGTCCATTTCAGAGGGCAGTTAAGACTCAACCACAATGCTGTGGGTCTGGAGTCACATACAGACCAGACCAGGTAAGGATGGCAGATTTCCTTCCCTAAACCAGATGGGTTTTTACAACAATCCGGTGGTTTCATGGTTACCATTACTGATAATAGCTTTTTATTCTGGATTTATTTAATTAACTGAATTTAAATTCCCCAGCTGTCGTGGTTTGAACTCACGTCTCTGGATCATTAAGTTCAGGCCTCTGGATTACTAGTCCAGTAACATAACCACTATGCTACTGTTCCCGTTTGCTGTGTGCAAATCTTGCATCCGCAAAGCCATTAAACTGCATAGGTGATTGAAATCACGACTGACCAGCAGTTGTGTGCTTGGTTTCTCATTGTAGTACTAACAGGAAGCACCAACACATATCAGCACCCTAGCGTGCTTACAATGTAAGGTATATTCACATTATACCTAAGAGGGATTTAAGATGTCCACAAAATGTGTCAGCCACGGCTCAGTGGGTAGCACACTTGCCTCTGAGTCAGAAGGTTGTAGGTTCAAAGGCCCACTCCAGAGACTTGAGCACAAGATCTAGGCTGACACTCCCAGTGCAGTACTGAGGGAGTGCTGCACTGTCTGAGGTGCCGTCTTTCGGATGAGCCATTAAACAGTGGCCCCGTCTGCCCTTTCAGGTGGATGTAAAAGATCCCATGGTACTATTCAAAGAAGAGCAGGGGAATTCTCCCTGGTGTCCTGGCCAATGTTTATCCCTCAACCAAAATCACAAAAAAAAAACAAATTATCTGGCCGTTATCACATTGTTGTTTGTGGGAGCTTGCTGTGCGCAAATAGGCTGCCGCATTTCCTACATAGAAACATAGAAGATAGGAGCAGGAGTAGGCCATTCGGCCCCTCGAGCCTGCTCCGCCATTCAATGCAATCACGGCTGATCATCCAAATTCAGTACCCTGTCCCTGCTTTCTCCCCATACCCCTTGATCCCTTTAGCCTTAAGAAATATATCCAACTCCTTCTTGAATATATTTAATGAATTGGCCTCTACTGCCTTCTGTGGTAGAGAATTCCACAGGTTCACCACTCTCTGGGTGAAGAAATTCCTCCTCATTTCTGTCCTAAATGGCTTACCCCTTATCCCTAGACTGTGACCCCTGGTTCTGGACTCCCCGACCATCGGGAACATCCTTCCTGCATCTAGTCTGTCCAGTCCGGTCAGAATTTTATAAGTTTCAATGAGATCCCCTCTCATTCTTCTAAACTCCAGCGAGTACAAGCCCAATTGACCCTGTAGTGTATGTACCCGTCTACCTTTAAGAGAACTATTGTATGTAACCGTTCACCTTTAAGAGAACTATTTTAGGTGTGGCACTACTTTGTTTGGCTTCTGTATACTGTAATACCGACGGTGACCACACCAGTATATAAGTGTTGTGTCAGGATTTATTGGGCAGATTCGCCCTGACCTTCGAATAGTAAAGTCCTGTTTTAAGTTACTCTGGTAGTCTGTGTATTAATTAACTAAACAACCCACAGACTTTACAGTGGCGACGAGTCCGATCGTACCCTGCGGCAACAATACTTCCGAAGCAGTTAACGAGCGTCGAGAAGAGGCAACCGCCCTCGTCGTTCTGCTGGGAGAAAACTCGAGGCTGCAGAACTAGAGAGGAGGAAGAATTTAGAGACAAAGGGCTAGATTTTCAGTTGCTTGCGCCAGCAGTTAGCGCCTTAAGAGAAGTGATTTTTGGGCGCTATTCGTGTAGCGCCCGGGCGCAGCGCAGTTTGCGCCCCGCCCCAAATTAAGTTGGCCGTTACCGCCGGCGCAAAGTTTAGCGGCCGCCCGGATGCGCGCGCAGAAAATGATGTCACATCCTCGTGCAACGCCCTTTGGCCGCCCCGATTCCAAACTTCAGTCGGACCGCCCCATTGTGCGGCTGGCGTCCAGAGCATTTGTAAAATGGAACGCAACACACCCTGGGGAGCGCAAATTAAAGGGCACTCCTCCTGCACTATAAACGGCAGTCTGCATGTGTTGTGTGGAAGGATCCAGTGTGTTGTTGTGAACGGTGTATTTATCTCCTCCTCCTCCTCCTCCTCCTCCTCCTCCTCCTCCTCCTCCTCCTGCTGTTTTGTCCCCCAGACTCTGCCTTTGAAAAAAACACATGCACCCTTCCCCTTTAAGAGCTCACTGGCACCAGAGTGTCTGCCGTGCGCTGCGCCCGAGCTCGGGCGCTGCGCTCTGCACCGCCGGCTTAGCGCCTAAAGATAGTAGTGGAACGCCTCTTTTAGCGCTCCACCAACCTCTTAGGGCGAAGCCACTGAATTTCCGGCAACGGGGCGCTACCTTGGGGCGGGCGCTAACTTCGGGCGGGCGCTAAGGTTAGCGCCCCAAAACTGTCTATACTGAAAATCTAGCCCAAAGACTTCCATCAGCAACAGGCACTGACTGTCCCTTCTGCCACGGTGAGGAGTGAGCCGATCAGCACGAGAAGCAAGGCGGCCACGGTGACTGTGAGTAAGGGAAAGTAAAAAGAATAACCGGAGGATAAGGGCGGTGCACTCGACCACGGTCGAGGGGGAAAGGAGCCGGACAGAAGTCGGGTCCAGAGGCGCTGAGACTGGGGCAGCGTGGAGCAAGGAAGCCGCGGTACAGACAGGCTGGGGACGCAACGGCATCGTGAGACAGCTAGACCGCGACCGGCGAAAAAGGCCGGGCAGCGACCGAAGCCACGAAGCGCTGCGACCGGGAACGTAGGCGCGGGAAGAGATAAACTCAGCCGCAGCCGGGGAGGGAAGCACCGGACTGCGAGAGGGCTGGGAGGCGCGATTGGGAGCCGAGCGAGCGGGAGAGGCAGAGCCGACCAAGGGAGACTGAGCGAGAGCCAGTCCAGCGGCTGAAACTGTTCTCCGTCAACGGGGTGTACCCAGCGCCGGTAGAGCCGAGCGAGCGGGAGAGAGACAGAGCCCGAACAAGGGAGACTGAGCGAGAGCCAGTCCAGCGGCTGAAACTGTTCTCCGTCAACGGGGTGTACCCAGCGCCGGTAGAGCCGAGCGAGCGGGAGAGAGACAGAGCCCGAGCAAGGGGAACTGAGCGAGAGCCAGCCCAGCGGCTGAAACTGTTCGCCGTCAACGGGGTGTACCCAGCGCCGGTTGCCCTGCCGAAAAAAGGGAAAGCACTGAAGCCGACGCGCAGGCTGTGAACCTGAAAGCCAGCGGCCGTCGCCCATGGGGAAAGTGTACCCCTCCCGCCAGGGAAGAAACGCGGGAAGCCGCCATTAGGCGGGGAAGAAGACAGAAGCGGGAAACCGCCATTGAAGTGGGCGGGGAGAGAAGATAAGCGTGGGAAACCGCCATTTTCGCGGGAACCGCCATCTTGAAAAAAAAAAAAATTTTTTAAAGAAATAATTCGTGGTGTTTATCAGGAAGAGAGGAAGATGCCTAAGCGTGGTAACATCAACGATTTTAATTCCGAGGTAGAAGACTGGGCCACGGATGTGGAACGCATTGAGATCTATTGTGAGGCCAATAAAATAGAAGAAGATGACAAAGCTATAACCTTGCTAAACTCGATGGGCGCGAAGACATACGGGCTCTTGAAGCATCTACTATCACCAGCTAAACCGGTGGATCAGACTTTCGATGATATTGTGGCTGTTCTGAAGGATCACTTGAACCCCACACCATTGATGTTGGCGGAACGATTCAAATTCTATGCGAGAACGCAACGGAAAGACGAAAGCAACGCAGAATACTTGGTCGAACTGCGTAGACTAGCAAAATACTGCCAGTTTGGAGGGAATCTGACAGAGGCATTGCGAGACAAGTTCGTGTGCGGATTGGCAAAGGAAGGAACGCAAAAGCGACTACTCGAAGAGAACGACCTTACACTTGACAGGGCTGTCCTTATTGCAGCATCGCACGAAGCCGCAGCGAAGGGAACTGCGGAAATGCAGCTAAAGACAGCGGCACTCAGTGTGGATCAAATTACCTCGACAACAACAAAATGTTATCGTTGTGGGAAGACAACACACGACCAGAACCAATGCTGGTTTAAGAACCAGGAATGTAGGAAATGTGGCAAACTGGGTCACATAGCTAAGGTATGCCGGTCAGGGAAGAAGACCAACAACCAAAGGACCAACAACCAAAGGAAGCCATCACAGGAAAAGTACAACAAGGTACACAAGGTGGCTGAGAAGAGTTCAGACGAACAGAATTCGGACTCAGACCCAAACGGCCAGGAGCTGGGTAGTCTGAGAATTCACAATGTGAGTAAGGAAGCTGACCTACAAACTATCTGGGTCATGCTAAAAATAGCTGGAGTCCAAGTGAAAATGGAGTTGGACACTGGATCAGCTCTATCAGTCATAAATCGAAGGGATTACCACCAGCTATTCTCACATATACCCTTAAGAGATACCAAGTTCGTATTGCAGACATACACGGGGCATAAAGTATACCCCATGGGAAAGATAAGAGTCAAGGTGAGAGATAGGGGTAAAGAACACCCAAGAATGAACTTATACGTACTACCTGAGGGAGGACCACCACTTCTAGGACGGGAGTGGATCAAGAAAATAGACATGGAATGGCACTATCTAAAAGCCATAACGAGTGAGGACTCGGTGCAGACAATCAGCTCAGATTCTGAATCGGATGATGATAAGACCAACCCAAATGTGAAAGACAAGGCTAAAATGGACTTGCCGACTAAGGTTGGAAAAACGAAGGCATGCAGAAAGGCTTATGCTCCAGAGAAGAACAAAGTTTCAGAACAGATCTCCACCGAACAACGACAACATAGTTTGACAGAGAATTCTGAGTCTGTTCAGTTTAAGGACATATCCATGACGGAAGAACACCGAGCACGGACTCAACTTTATTTCAAATTACGACAACAATTAGAACAATTGAGTTACCGTCTCGTACAAGAGATGAAAACAATGAAAAAGTTCTATGACACCGAATGGGAGAATCTGGAAAGACAACAGAAGCAGCTAGCTCAAGCAGAGAGCGACCATAGAGCCATCATGACCAATCACTGATCACATCTCCCTTATGATGTTCAGGAGTTAGAATATTTGCAGAAAGAAGCAAATGAAGAGGAATCTTCAGGAAGCCAGGATTTTATTCCAGTTCTTCTCTACGACTCCTTACAAGCAGAGTTTGAGAAGTTGAAGGAACAGTATGAACAGGCCCAGGCTACAATCCTGGAGGGGGTTAACTCGGCAACCTCCGAAAAGCTAGTTTCAGTGGAAGCTTATGAGCAACTAAAGGTTGAACATGAGCAAGAAGTCCAAAGGCTGCAGGAAATTCTTGATGAGCTCAAGGCCAAGACAGACTCATCGGTAGAAGTTCCATCCATAGATGAGAAATTAGAGGTGAAAGACATGGCAGAACATGAAAGTCAAGATGTCCAAGAACTCATAAAAATATTGAAGGAAACCCAAGACAAATATGAGGCGGCAATGACCGAGGTTCAACAACTTGAAGAACAGATTCAACTGGGAATTCTTTCAGTGAAAGAAAAGGCAACTGTAAGAAACACAGAGACTGTAAGAATGGCCCCTGAACATGAGCTAGAGAGCATCAAGGCGCAACTTCTCCGAGCGCTTAAAGCCAAAGTACAAGAGGAAAAAAAGGTGAAAGCATTGGAGGAAAAGGTGGATGAAATGGAGAAGACTCTGATCCACAGGGTCCCCGTGGAAGAGTTAACGGTCAGCCAACTCCTTCATATGCTGAGAGACAAGACTCTGCAATGGGAACCATTTGAACACGAGCTTCAATCTTCAAAGGGAAGGGGTTCGGAGCTCTCAAAAGTTTGGGGAATAGTTGAGGTTGCAACACAGATTTTACGGGGCTGCCGAAAGTAAGCTGAATCACGTCAGTGTGAACTACAGAATGTTGAAACAGCTGCTCCAGTAGAAGGATTGAATAGCCCGATCAATCAATCCCCGATGGAAGGGGAAGTATTGGAATCACAAATGAGGTCATTAGTGAAGGATTGGCAGGAAACCCAGGAAGAGCGGGATGAATATGAACGCATGAAGAAGTCTCTTCAGGAAAGATGTCTAGGGAGGTCATTAGTGAAGGATTGGCAGGAAACCCAGGAAGAGCGGGATGAATATGAACGCATGAAGAAGTCTCTTCAGGAAAGATGTCTAGGGAGGGAACAACAGTCGGCTAATGTCCAGTTGGGTAAGGAAGAAGTAGCAGGCCCTTTCGCTAGACTAGCTCAGGACGACACCGAATATTACCATGACCTGTTGAGTGACACGGAATATTACAATGACTTGGTCTGCCCAGCTTGTGACGAAAACTCCCAAAGTGCAGAAATCAGGATGAAGCACTTAAAGTCTAAGGAACATAGGGAGATGGTGGCGCTACAGCTGGCAGCGGATAAGGGAGCCCCGAGAGTCTCCAAGAAGCAGAAAAGAAAAAGACGAAGCAGAAGACGATAACCATCTAAATCATTATCACTTCTATCAGATCATGCACGTGGGCCCTACGAAGGGGGCCAAATCAGTTGGAAAGTAGGAAAAATTACCAAGGCAGTCCAGCTGTTTGTAAAAGTCAGCACTGCTGGTTCAGCAGGACGGAAGTTCAAGCTGTTAAGCCAAGGGAAAGACTACTGGATGAGTCACGCTAGAAATGTGAACCGGCTACACCACAGAGATGTTGTTCGGACCGAGTCAAGACCAGAGACTGAATCAGTGAACTGTTCCCGCAGAGACTGAATCTGTGAACTGTTTCCCGCAGAGACTATATCTGTGAATTGTTTTACATGAAGTTGATTATATGCTATGTTTAATGGGGAATAAGTATGTTGTAAGCTAAAAAGGGAGGATTGTAGTGTATGTACCCGTCTACCTTTAAGAGAACTATTGTATGTAACCGTTCACCTTTAAGAGAACTATTTTAGGTGTGGCACTACTTTGTTTGGCTTCTGTATACTGTAATACCGACGGTGACCACACCAGTATATAAGTGTTGTGTCAGGATTTATTGGGCAGATTCGCCCTGACCTTCGAATAGTAAAGTCCTGTTTTAAGTTACTCTGGTAGTCTGTGTATTAATTAACTAAACAACCCACAGACTTTACAGACCCAATCTCTCCTCATACGTCATTTCTGCCATCCCAGGTATCAGCCTGGTGAATCTTCGCTGAACTCCTTCCATGGCAAGAACATCCTTCCTCAGATAAGGCGACCAAAACTGCACACAATACTCAAGATGTGGTCTCACCAAGGCCCTGTACAACTGCAGCAAGACATCCTTGTTCCTGTACTCAAACCCTCTCGCTACGAAGGCCAACATAACATTTGCCTTCTTAACCTGCATGCTTACCTTCAGCGACTGGTGCACAAGGACACCCAGGTCTCGTTGCACTTCCCCTTCTCCCAATCTATTGCCATTCAGATAATAATCTGCTTTGCTGTTTTTGCCACCAAAGCGGATAACCTCACATTTATCCACGTTATAATGCATCTGCCATGCTTCTGCCCAATCACCCAACCTGTCCAAATCATCCTGGAGTTTCTCGGCATCCTCCTCACAGCACACACGCCCACCCAGCTGTCTGTCATCTGCAAACTTGGAGATATTACATCTAGTTCCCTTGTCTAGATCATAAATATATATTGTGAATAGCTGGGGTCCAAGGACCGATCCCTGCGGTACCCCACCAGTCACTGCCTGCCACTCGGAAAAAGACCCGTTTATTCCAACTCTTTGCTTTCTGTCTGCCAACCGGTTCTCTATCCAAGTCAATACCTTGCCCCCAATCCCATGTGCCTTAACTTTACATGCTAATCTCTTATGCGGGACCTTATCGAAAGTCTTCTGAAAGTCCAAATACACCACATCCACTGGTTCTCCCTTATCTATTTTACCAGTTACATCCTCAAAAAGTTCCAGTAGATTCGTCAAGCACGATTTACCTTTTGTAAATCCATGTTGACTTTGTCCGATCCTGTCACTGTTTTCCAAGTGCTCTGCTATTACATCTTTTATAATGGACTCTAGCATTTTCCCCACTACCGATGTCAGGCTTACCGGTCTGTAATTCCCCATTTTCTCTCTACCACCTTTTTTGAATAGTGGGGTAACATTAGCTACCCGCCAATCCATGGGTACTGTTTCAGATTCCATCGAATGTTGGAAGATGATCTGCAATGCATCTACTATTTCTAGGGCCACTTCCTTAAATACCCTACATTACAACAGTGACTACACTTCAAAAATACTTCATTGGCTGTAAAGTGCTATGGGACATCCTGAGATTGTGAAAGGCGCTATAGAAATGCAATACTTTAGTTCTTTCTTTCAAATGGGGTATCAATCTTGTAAATCACGCCCAGGTATTCTTCATTCTTTTATAGTGAACTACAATATAATTTGAAGTTTATGTTTAGCTCCTATGAAAGGACTTTTAGGATCAAATCTATTTTACGTGTTCCATTAACTTAAGTTACTCATTTTTTTTGTGCCAAGTCAAACAAACCGAGATTCTGCCATCCATTACGTGGAAACCAACCAGTGCATCTGGGCTGTAAATAGGTAAAGGAAAACATGTAACATGAACCAAACGTATTCACTTAACAAGAAATTTAGAGCTGGAAAATAATGGATCTTTTCAAAGCAAAAGTCATTTTAACCTGTTCTTAAAAAAATTAAAAGAATGCAACTGCAGGCCAGATACACACATATGGCCTAGAAATTGGGTTGGGGCGCCAAAGTGGCGCTAAAGTCGCCTGAGCGTAGGATTTAGCGCAGCGATCGGAGTGATACCGATCGCCAGAAATTCAGTTTCAGTGCCCCTCGAGGGAGACGGGGCGAGGCTCGAGGCGCTCCACGTCCCTCTTAGGGCGCTGAAACTGATTATCGCAGCGCAACGTGCCGCAGCGCCACACGCTGCGGCATGGCACGCTGCGGTACTGCAGGCCTTCCTCCCACTGTTAAGGGGGAGGTGCCTGCAACAGCGCGATCCCCGATCGTGAGTGCCGGCAAATGAGCCCGGCACCAAGGAGAAGTGCCGGGCTCTCGGGAAACAGCCGGCAATGCTGCGGGGGGGGGCGGTTAGGAGGCCGGGGACGGAGGTGCTGGCAGGCGGCCACCGAAAAAGCGGCCGCCCCGCACCTCCACCTTAACTTGCGCCGCTGCCGGCACAGTAAGGCCCTGTGAACCGGGCGCGGGTAGCGAGCGGCACAACTGCGGCGTTCGCTACCAAATATCGCGAACGGGGCACGAATGGGGCGCTGCGCACACCGATGATGTCATCGGTGGCGGCGCAGCACAAATGCCTAACGCCACCATTAGCGCCCCTACTGAATATCGCCGGAGACGCAGCCAGTGGCGCTACAGCCACTGACTGCCTCTTTAGGCGCTAACAGATGGCGCTACTCCACTACCCCAGTGGCAATTGGACATCCTCTGCTATTTCGCAAACAGATGGATTTCCCACTAGTATACACCATGTAAAGAATGAAAGAAAGACTTGCATTTCTATAGCACCTTTCACGACCTCAAGACATCCCAAAGTGCTCTATAGTCAATTAAGCACTTTTGAAGTGTAGTCACTGTTGTAATGTAGGAAACAATTTGTGCATAGCAAGCTACCACAAACAGCAATGAAATAAATGACCTGATCATCAGCTTTAGGTGTTGGTTGAATGATATATGTTGGCCAGGACACTGGGTAGGACTCCCCTACTCATCTTCGAAATAATACAGTGGGATTTTTTACACCCACCTGAGAGGGCAGACGGAGCCTGGGTTTAACATCTCATCTGAAAGATGGCACCTCCGACAGTGCAGCACTCCCTCACTGCTACACAGAAGTACCAGCCTAGATTATGTGTTCAAGCCCCTGGAGTGGGGATTGAACCCACAACCTTCTGACTCAGGAGAGGCTGGAATTTTCATATTGCCGTGCATGTGGGATTGGAGATGGGTCGGGAGTAAATTTTTTTTTAAATGGGAGCACGTCGGGACCCCTCCGTCATCCCGCCTCCTCATGTCTTTAACTCAGGCGCGTTTGCCAGCATTGCACGGACCTGAATGGCAGAGGTGGGTGACCTCATTGAGCTCATTAATATCCTGTTGTCAGACCCTTAACAGTGTTTTTTAACCAGACCTTTTGAATTTAGCTGCATGACCACAGGAATCACGCAGCTCAGAAACCACACCTGTCAAGCTGAGGGGGAAACTCAGTGGCCACTGATCAAGGCCATTAATGCAGAACATGGAAAGCACAATAAATACTCCCACATGACACCTGCTTACTTGCCTAAGGGAAACGCTCTTATTGAGCACAGATTTAGGTGTCTACAGTTTGTAAGTCTTTTCTGCAAATTCGGAAGCCACTCTCACCTCATTGCTACTACCTATCACACAATTGACAGAGTGATCCTCTGATCTCTACTTGACCTGCCATCTATCACCTCAGCATGGGTGCCATTTATACTGCCTCACCTTGGTCCTCAGAATCGGAGCAGGATGAGCCCCAACACCAGCAGCACCAGGCACACCAGCAGCAACAGCACCAACAACCTTCTCCTAAATGACCTGATGCTCCTCAGGACAGAGGGCGTCAGCGCAGGGTTACACTGCGCTGGAGGCAATGCCCCAACACAGGGTATACAGACAGAGGAAGAGCTTCCTGAACATGATGGAGCAGCAGTGCCAAAGGAGGCTCAGGCTATAGCACCAGGTCATCGCAGACATTTACAGCAAGACCTGCAGCCCAGAGGACTTGGTGGACACGCCTTACCAGTGGCTGTCAAAGTCACCACCGCCCTCAACTTCTTCGCCTCAGGCTCCTTCCAGGGATCTGCAGCAGACATTAGCAGCATCTCGCAGTTGGCCACCCACAGATACATCACACAGGTCACCGTGCCATTTTTGACAAGTCAGCCAATTATATCAACTTTGCCACTGATGATGTCAGTGTTACTGAGCGGGCGCCCGGCTTGGGCGCTCGGCTTTGCCGCTCTGGCTGACTTCCCATGGGTGCAGGGCGTCATTGACTGCACACATGTGGCCACCAGGGCTCCCCATCATCACCCAGGAGTCTTTGTCAACCACAAGGGCTTCCACTCCCTCAGAGTGCAGCTGGTCTGCAACCATAGGAAGATCATCATGCATGTTTGCGCCAAATTCCCTGGCATGACTCTTTCGTCTTGCGCCAGTCTAGCCTCCCTCATCTCTTCGCACTGCCGAACACACTTACCGGCTGGCTACTTGGAGACAAGGGCTAGCCACTGAAGACGTGGCTCTTGACACCCTTGAGTAGGCCAAGTACTGAGGTTGAGGAGAGATATAATGAAAAGCCACATGTCAACCAGATGTGTCATAGAGCAAACAATAGGCATGCTGAAGATGCGCTTCAGATGCCTTGACAGATCCGGAGGAGCCCTTCAGTATGCACCAGCCAGGGTCTCCAGAATCGGCATTGTCTGCTGCGCGCTGCACAGCACAGCGCAGCAACAAGGATTAGTGCTGCATGAGGAGCAAGGCGTAGGGCGTGCACCCACTTCAGTGGAGCAGGAGGAGGAGAAGCATCAGCTGGAAGATGAGGAGAAGCAGAAGAAACCTGAGGTCTAGATGCCACCAGCACCCAAGCACATTGCTGCCAGGGAGGGCCCGAGATGGCCTCATCATGACCAGTTATACTTAACTTCCTGCATTACACTCATATGGCTGCCACAAGCTGTGCCAGGTTCCCCCACCAATAACACCATAAAGGATTCCTACAATGACCAAGCCATTCCTTTCACACTGGCCTCATTGCTCGAGGTAATGTTATGTCTGACCATTCACTGCAACTCACTAAGCCACTTCCAAAGTAGCATACAAAAATGGGCATGACCGGAAAGTGGTGAAAATAAATAGTTTTATATGTGACATAACAGCAATGGAACCTTAACAAAAACACTTCTTTAAACACCCATGTGCTTAACCTTGTGCATCTACTTCTGTGTCATTTTTTGCTTCCACGTGCTTCTACGAGGTGCACCCCCTGTGGCTCCAGCAGAGGTAGAGGCAGGCTGCTCACTTCCCTGCTGCAACTACGTAGACACTTTTGGCGATGTCCTCTGGGTTTTGGAGCCTGTGATGACCCCGCCAAAGTCTGCGCCTCCTGCGACTGTGCAGTGGTGAACTCAACCATCGGGATCCAAGGAGGCATGTGGGGCTCTGACTGAGAGGGGGTGGGCAACGGGGGAGAAGTGTGAGCACTTTGAGAGGAGCCCTCACTTCCATGTCCCCTCTCACCATCATCCCTCTCTTGGGCCGCCCGCAATTCCCTGCTAGCAAGAAGCTGGAGAGCACCTTGCTGGACAGCAGTGGGGCCATGAGGACCCAAGCCTACATTGACATCCCTCCTAGGGAGGAGGTCTATGAGCCTCTGCCATCTGTTCTCCATAGATAGCATGTGCTCATGTGAGTGGTGCATTAGCTGCTCCATGCAGGTGGCCACGGAAGAGCCTACCGTTGCCTTCGCCTGCGACACGGTGGTGCTAATGTTGGAGATGGACTCCTCCATTCTCTGCACATCTGCAGACATCGTGGTCGCAAAACCTGTGAGATCCTCCTGCACTTCTTCCTGTACCTCCAGGATCACCCTCTTTCTCAATAGCCCCCGAGGCTGAGTCTCTGCATGCAGCTGAGCAGAGCTGGGAGCATCCTGCGCGGAGTCTCCACTGCTGTCCCTGTCTCTACCATCTGCTCTTGCTCACTTGTGACTTGTGGCGGACCCGGTGACAACACTACTCTATCTTGCGTTGGACCCACCAAGGTATGCTTCTCTGTGCTGGTGCTGGGTGCGCTTATGTCTGGTGACGGTGCACCCTTAGAGGCTGGAGGCTCCTCCTCCTGGACAGTTGTGGGGGCTCTTGAAGGACCTGTGGGAGAGTAAAGAAATGATTTAGAAATGTGATATTAAGAATGGGTAACTATACCATTATGCACATTATGAAGATTCACTAGCTGCTGACATCAGTCCCCATATGAGTGATTGCTGTGTGCCATGTGGTTATATGAGATGTAATTCTGTCACCAGGTGCTGAGAGGTCCCCTCTCTCTGTCTCCCACCACCAGCTGCTCCACAACTTCTGACACCTCCTGGGTGACCTCCTCTGCTGTTGTCAAAGTGGCGAAGGATGGAGGCCCACCTCTGGTTCTCTCCATCTCCCTGTTGTTGTGTGCTCTTTTTCCTGCAAGGAGGGAAAGAAGAGAAGTTTGAGTGAGAGTGATGGCATGAGTGTAAGGAATGTGTGGGTCACATCTTTAGAGGGTGACTATGAGGGAATGGGGTGCCAATACCAAAGTGCCAATGCCAAGTGCCCTCCTTGTGTGTTGTTAGTTGGTATGATTGCATTCGGATGAGGGTGAGTGTGAGGGGTGGTTAGTCAGATGGGAATGTGAGTATGTAGATAGAGAGGGATGAGAGGACATGCAAGGTATGTTGGTGTGAGGAGCAGGCTTGGGAAGGCAGAGTGATGGGGATGTGATGAGAGGCGCAGCAGGATGAAGTTGAGTGTGGCTTTGCACTCACCTTTCCTGATCTCATCAGATCATTGAAGCACGTCTGGCACTGCACCCGGGTTCGCCTCGCTGCATCCCTGCTGTTGGCAGCTCTTTTAGTCTCCTGGGGAGGTCTCTTGTGCCCATCAGAAAGAGAGAGGACCTCCCTGCTTGCTCTGACTCCCTCCAAAAGAATATGTAGGGAGTCATCTGAGAACCTGGGTGCAGCTCTGTGTCTCTGCGATGCCATCTGTGCAAGGCTCAGCAATAACCAGATGGTGATATGTACTGCCTACACACTCCTAGATGAACCTTCAAATGCAGTGCGGCCAAAGCTACTTTAAATATCCCGGCTGGAAATGAGTCATCGATGATGCCATCAGACCCGCACCATTTAACAGGGCCAGGCAACGCGCAGGCCTGCCTTAATAGGTGCCATTAAGGGAAAATCGCTCTGAGGAGCGGGGTGAAAAGAACAATGGGGTTCCGAGCCACCACGCTGGCTGCCTGTACCCGACCCGCCCTGGTAATGAAAATTCTGAAGAGTGTTAGAAAAGGCCCCATACTTTTGGTGCTACAGTTTAAGGCACAGATGGCAATGTTGCTAAGCCACTGAAAATAATGAGGTGTGTGCTAGGATGGGCAGTTCTACTTCTGAATGTGAATGCTATTATAGTGGAACAGCAGAAATAGAATTACATTTGCACAGAAGAACATAATTCACTCTCATTACCTTTTTCTGTTAAAGGGGCAGATACGTCTCCAGAGTTCCAACTGGGCTAGATTCAGACATTAGGCAAATACATCCTAAATTGGGTCACAAATTTAATTCTGTACTGAACCCTACATTAACCCTATCCCATGTCAAGATTTTATAGTGTTGTTTCCATGGTTCCTAGATTAAAGTGAGCTCAGTACAGCATCACTCACAGTACTGCCAATAGTGAGTCAATAAAACCTCTGAAATGCCTGATTTTAATAACTGGTTATAAAGCTATACTTCATAATGATGTTGGGTTGAAATTGCTGTGTAATCGGTTAAAAAATAATGAAACAAAATCCATGTAATGCTGGAAATCGTATACTGCGGGTTTGGAGAAATTGACAATGGCCATAAACGCTTGGTTCTGTTATATTGTATGGGCTAGCGTCTCTCATAATAAATACTCAAGTAATTACATGAGTTTATCCCATTTACTATGTTGACTATTCCATTGTTGAAAAAGAACAAAATTGATATATATGCTTGTGTGATTGTGAAGTTGTTTCTCATGTTTGTGTGAGCTGACAGTTTTTCCAATATAACAAGAAAGACTGACATTTATATAGCGCCTTTCATGACCTCAGGACATCCCAAAGCGCTTTTCAGACAATGAAGTACTTTGAAGTGTAGTCACTGTTGTAATGTAGGAAACACAGCAACCAATTTGCGCACAGCAAGCTCCCACAAACAATAATGAGATAATGACCAGATTATCTGTTTTTCTTTTAGGGTGTTGGTTGTGGGATAAATATTGGTCAGGACACCTGGGAGAACTCTCCTGCTCTTCTTTCGAAGAGCAGGGAGTTCTTCTATTGTGCTGGCCAGCAGTCCAAACAACTCTACCAAAAAGCAAGTCATTTATCTCTCTGTTTGTGAGATCTTGCTGTGCATAAAATGGCTGGCGCGCCTACATTCATAGGAACATTCAAAGTAATTCATAGCATGCGTTGAATTTTGGAGCATTCCTGAAAGTCACAATGAGGCACTATACAAATGGAACCTTTAATAGTGATTTATTATTTTTAGTATGGAGGCGACAAAGTGGAAGAGAAATTAGTCGTCATTCAGGCGGAAAACGAATGTAAAAGTACCAATTTCTTGGCGCCTCAAGGACGATCAGGTGATTTTTCAGGTGTCCATCACAACCACCTATTACCTATGTAAATGAAGGGCCCAATGCCGATTTTAGACTCCCTCTGCTAAATTGGCCGGCGCTGAGCGGAGCAGACGCTGGGCTTGCTCTGCTCAGCAATCATCAGCAGTCGCTGTGGTTACGAAGCAGCCGCCAACAAAAAAAGCAAGTATTTTTTTTGAAACCTGATGTGGAGCAGGGAACGCTCCTCCCAACTCCACAGCTCCCCCAAGGGCCACTGCCGGCCTGCAATCGCTCCCCCACCCTGCTCCCATTGTCCTCCTCCCCCTATTTCTAAGACTTACCTAAGAGCCACTGCAGGCGAAGCAAGCCGCTCGAAGTTCATCCTTTTTTGAAATGGGCCGGATGCCTCATTTGCCAACAGCTCACCCAAATTATTGAAGTGAGGCTCGAGATCCAATTTCAGGTGAGTCTCGGGCCTCCCGGTTGGGGTGTGCACCGTCTGCGAGCTGTTGTTTATGCGTCCGAAAACCAATAACCAATTTCTACACCCAGTGTGGTAATGTGACATGGGCGGGGAGGCCAAGGTCTGAGCACCCCCAGCCTCATATCAAAAATCCAGCTGGGATAGCGAAGATAAGGAGTTCCTAATCTCACCCAGGTTGCCAAGTAAAGCTTAGCAATGAAAGAAAGAGACAATCAATTGGGCCATGTGCCCATCGACTTCAAATGTGCCTCCTGGTGACCAACGAGAAGCCATATTGGTGAGGCCCATGGCAGTGTCTGTGGTTCTGCTAGTGAATGGTGATAACCTAGAAAGGGAACTAAAATGAGAAAAGAATGAAAAATAAATGACTTGATAATCACTTTCGACTGGTTTTAAGTAACAGAGGCCTAGAAATTCAGTATAGCCACTTTTGGGGCGGTAAAGTCGGGCGGCCGCTAAAGTTTGCACCCGCCGGAAAGTGGAGGGCAGTTCACCAAAATTCAGTAGCTTTGGCCAAGGAGTTTGCTCGAGCGCTAAAACTGGCGATGCACGGCTATCCTTAGGCGCTAAGCCGGCGGTGCAGACTGATACCGCCGAGGCCGGGCGCAGCGCAGGTGCGGTCATGTTTTGATTGACAGCAGACACCCTGGCGCCGGCCAGCTCTTAAAGGGGGAAGGGTCGACTTGGTCTGCTGCCACGCCCTGGATACTGCAGCCCTCCAGCTAGGCCTAAACACTGCTGCTGGAGAGAAATAGCGCCAGGAAGGATGCAGAGGGCCCGTGAGCGAGCGCAGCGCTTCTCTGGCCATGATTTAAAGGTGCTGGTTAGGGCCTTGGAGAAGAGAAGCCATATCTTGTTCCCGGACAGTGGCAAGAAGCCTCCCAACAGGGTGTACAGGAGAGCCTGGAGGGATATCGCCCAGAGGGTCACAGCCACCTGTGATGTCCCCCGGACTGTTGTCCAATGCCGGAAAAAGTTTAACGACCTCACTCGGATTGTCAGGGTGAGTACCCTTTCCAGTGTCCTCCTCATCTTTGCATGTGCACCTCACATTATGGGCAAAGGGACCTCAAAGGCCTAATGGCCAGCCCTCATCCAGCAGCTATGGCACTGGCATGAACATCAATTGCACTTTCTGCACTTTACACACTGGCCAAGCTAATCGACCATGGGAGGCAGTGCACACAACAACAGGGCACCACACTGGCCAAGCTATTCGACCATGGGAGGCAGTGCACACAACAACAGGGCACCACACTGTACTTAGAGGCCGTCCTTTCTCTTGCAGGCCAAGCTGGCCCAGAATCTGAAGAGCCGGACTGTCACCGGGGGAGGCCGTCCCCAGTTCCAGCAGCTCAGTGACCTGGAGGAGCGCGTGGGTCGACTCATGGGTGCCCGGGTGATTGGCCCCGTTGCAATTGGAGATGCCGACCCTGTGCTGGGCCCCAATGGTAAGGACATGACCTTTTGGACCTCTCTCGTTCCCCTTGCGCTTCAGATCTACATCCTTTGCCACTGTCCGACCAATGCGCAGAATGCCACCACTCATGCCTCCCTCGCTGACGCCCTGTCCTCACTCTAAAGCTACTCTTGTGCCTTCCTGCTTTCAGCTGGTGAGGAGAAGGTCCCTGAAGCTGCGAGTGTCAGTCCCTCGGAAGAGGAGGACGAGGAGGAGCAAGAGGAAGGCGGCCCATCGGGGGAACCCTCATCCGCGCCAGGGGATGGCAATGGAGGGGACACGTCTTCCCTGGAGGAGAGCCAGGGGGAAGTGTTGCAGGGGGGTGTAGCTCCTGTGCCCAGTGGCGTCCAGCCACGCGGGAAGGGTCGGGCAGCACAGCTGCCTTCTCCCCAGAGGGGGGAAGTGTTGCAGGAGAGTGTAGCTCCTGTGCCCAGTGGCGTCCAGCCACGCGGGAAGGGTCGGGCAGCTCGGCTGCCTTCTCCCCAGAGGGGGGAAGTGTTGCAGGGGAGTGTAGTTGCTGGGCCCAGTGGCGTGCAGCCACGCGGGAAGGGTCGGGCAGCTCGGCTGCCTTCTCCCCAGAGGGAGAGTCCGGCCTCCAGTCCGGAGACGGTCCTCGCCCAGGAGGTGCGCCTCCTTGATCAAATGTCCGCGGACTCGGATCGTCAGCACACCGAGTTCATGGGGGTTGTGGGACGGTTGCCTGAGGCCATTGAGTCCCTGGCTCATAGTGTGTCCGATTTCGGGGCCTCACAGGCCAGGGGTTTCGAACAACTCGCGGCAGCACAGGCCAGGGGTCTCGAACAATTCGGGGCATCACAGGACGCGAGTCGGGCCGAATTCAGGGCATCACAGGACGCGAGTCGGGACGAATTCAGGGCAGCACAGGCAGCGAGTGGACAGTTGATCAGTGGTGCCGTGCAGTCACTGGCTGGTCTGATGCGGGCACAGACCAGGGCAGTACGGGCACTCACTGCTGCCACACTCGCTGTGTCAGGCAGGCATCGCCAGGGCACCCGCCGCGCTGCAGCAGCACAGCGGTCTGGCCTTCACCAGATTGCTGTGCTTGCTGCAGTGCCAGCCCGGCCGAGTGCCAGTGTCTCAGGCGAGCAGCGAGCGCCTGGCATCAGCCAGCTTGCCCCCATTGCTGCAGCCGCCACTGCCACTCCCCCAGCGAAGCTGCGACGAGCTGCTGGAGGGACAGATGCTGCCCAGCCACAGCTGCAGCAATCAGCAGCCGGCCCCTCGAGGGCCAGAGCTCGTCTAGGCCGACCCCCAAGGGCATCTGCCGTCACGCAATGTGCCCCTCAGGAGCCTTCCCCCAGCCTTGCAGCACCCACAGGGCCCAGGTTGAGGTGGAGCAGCAGGTCGGCCAGGGGCCGGAAAAGCCTGGACAAGGATTCGCCCTCTCGGCACACAAAGTAGAGTGTGTTGGCAAATGTTTTTTTATATGGGGGTGGTTGTGTTGTCTATGGGGGGGGTTCTTTTGGTAAGGCCGAGGATGAAGGCCATTTGGATGGACAAGTTTTGTTATTCCTCCCCAGGTTGTGGGAGTGAGATATGTTTTTGACTGTTTTTTGGGGGCGTTGTCTGTTTTTGTGTTTCATGTGGGAAGGGCCCTGAGTTTGTTCAATAAAGCTTTTTCTTTATTCAGCTTGTCCATGTGTGATGTTTCAAGTGGTTGTTGCGTTAACCGGCTGAGGGCTTGCGGAGCGGCTGCATTCATGTGCCTTCATTGCCACAAGCCATTCCCTGACAGGGGGCCTAGAAGTGTCGTTCAATAAGCCGCCGACGGACGGCCCTTGGACCTTGTGGCTCCCTCCTGGGCTGGTACTCCTCCTCCTCCTCCTCATGGTCCTCCTGCTCGTCCTCCTGAGGTGGTGGTCCAACGTGAGGTGGCAGTGCCTGAGTCCTGCGGATAGCCAGGTTGTGCAGCATGCAGCAAACGACGACGAACTGGGAGACTCTATCCGGCGAATACTGCAGAGATCCGCCGGAGCGATCCAGGCAGCGGAACCGTTGCTTGAGGACGCCAATCGTTTGCTCTATGATGTTCCTTGTGGCTTGATGGCTTTCGTTGTATGCCTCCTCAGCAGGGGTCCTGGGCGCGCGGAGCGGGGTCATGAGCCATGTACACAAAGGATAGCCTTTGTCCCCGATAAGCCATCCTCTTGGGGGAGGCTGTGCCTGGAACATGTCAGCCACAGTAGTCTGGCGCAGGATAAATGCATCGTGGCTGCTGCCTGGAAAGCGGGCATTGACAGCTAGGATGCGCTGCCTGTGGTCACACACCAGCTGTACATTAAGGGAATGGTAGCCCTTCCGGTTGCGGTAATCCTCGGCATTGTCGATAGGTGCCCGCAAAGCCACATGCGTGCAGTCAATGGCGCCCTGCACCATGGGGAAGTCGGCGATCCTCGCAAGTCCGACTGCACGCTGCTCCTGCCTCTCTAGGGTCATGGGGAAGGAGATGAATTGGTGTCTCCTTGTGAAAAGGGCATCGGTGACCTGCCGGATGCAGCGATGCACGGCGAACTGGGAGATGTTAGCTATGTCCCCAGCAGCGGCTTGGAAGGAGCCGCTTGCATAAAAGTTCAGAGCCACCGTGACCTTCACTTCCACCGACAGAGACGTCCTGCACATCAGCTGTGGACGCAGATCTCTGTGAAGCAGCTGGCAGATCTCTGCAACCACCTCCCTTCTGAAGCGCAGCCTCTTAACACACTGCGCGGCAGTCATGGTGAGATAGGACACCTGCTGGCGGTATTCCCTGAGTGGGTAAGGCCTACGTTGCCGACGCCTGATGCCCCCTCTGCGTCTAGGCATGGCTGCCCCTCTCACACAGCGTCTGCGAGCCCTTCGCATATAATGCTGGAACTGAGGGTTGGAACCACATGCAGCCCCCATAATATACTTGCAAACAATGAAATCACAATGAGGCAAATTTCCAAGCTCTGGCCAGAAGCCAAAAATACCTCTCCTATGTTGGGCCAAATCAGTAAGGTCTCTTCCTTGGTCTCTGTCCAGAAATCCGTTGCAGAAAAGTCATTGCAGCAAAATGGCTGGCCTTTATAGTTCAGTGTAAGTGCCCTTTAATTAGCGCTCCCCGAGGCCCGCAGGGCCTCTGCTGCGTTCCACTTCACAGTTCTTAACACCGCCACGCCCACATTGGGCGGGCGCAACTGAAGTTCTGGTTTGGGGCGCACAAAGGGCGTTGCACGACGAAATGACGTCATAAGTTGCGCGCGCAGCTGAGCGCGCGCAAACACTTTGCGCCGGCGCTAAATGTCTACTGAAGTTGGGCGTAGGCGCAGATCGTCCTGCGCCCGGGCGCTAAGTGCCTAGCGCTCGAGATCTACCCCTCCTAAGGCGCTAACGGCTGGCGAACGCAACTGAATTTCTAGGCCAGAGATTTTAAGAGTTAATTCCCCTTCACAAACATTTGAGAGTAGGCACGAAACGGCAGTAGAAGGGTCTTCAAGGGTTAAATATTTTCTTTATCCGACTTGTATAAACAGATTTCTTCTGTGTGTTGAGTAGATAGGTTAACAGTTACCAGATGCTTGTTTCAGGAATTAAAAAATGCAGAGTGGTGCAGATGTGAAAATTCACAACACATCTCAAATGAATGTTAAAGGAAAGATAGATCTCGGAAGAGTAAAAGGATTGTGCCTCTCAATCCTGATTAAAAGCAACATGCTACCAGAAATATTACTGACTATCATGCACGCATGATATGTCATCTCTCACCATCTGTTTACTATTACCCCATATGTTTTTTTGTACCTATCGCTTATACATTTTTTCCTATATACTTTAATAAAGCACTGCGGGGTTGGTCACGGTTTTCGGTTCTAAGGCACCATGGAGTTTATTGTCCAAAAACCACCAATATAAAGCCCTGCAGCATGAATAAATAGTACGTTTCAACCCTCACAGTAAAAGAAAAAAAAAGTATAACCTTCAATCGTTTTTTTTTGTTTAATTCACTTCCTCTCATGCATTTCAACAGTGGTATAAAGTCCATCACCGCTGAAATTGAATTTCTGCCTCACTTCTGCTTAAATCACATCATCTGGTGGATATTGGGAGTTGAAGTCCAACAGATGGGCAGGAAGATGAGTACAGTCAAAGCCAAGGTGATTGCAACAGACCATAAAGGGCTGGGAAAATGGCCAAGCAGCACATAGATTTGTTAAGGGAATTCTACCCAGAGTATCCAAAATATGCAGATAAATCTGTGCGTCAAGTCTTTGACTGAAACTACAACGTTTTTGAATGGATTAATGTCATGTGCGGACTACTAAGTGAAATACTTTGTGAACTAGATTGATAGCCCATGGCTTCAAGTCAGTGGGCTGGTGAGTATCACTCGTATTTATTTCAAAAATGTTGAATTGAAGCCGCACGTAATGCTTGGAGGGTGGGGTTGGGCATATGAAAATAATCCAATTACATACCCAGCTCCTGTATCTTCCCAATGTCACTTCATGGAATATTTTACACATCCCACCAGTGATTCAGTTAAAATGAAGGAAGTAGAACTGCCAATGGCTTAGCAGATGAATGATTTTCATGTGTTGGTGTCAATCTGAAATAGCTCTGAACTGCTTCAAATCCCAGCAGAATGACAGCGTGCCAACAACACTCAAATTCCTGGGGTCAGTCTACTTGCATGATAATTCATGGCTCTAAGTGCGGATTGGGATGGGAGCAGGGAGGCAGCCTAGTGGTTGCCTGGAAACACTGGCAGTAATGATGCTGGTGGGGAAAAAAGTAACTTACGAACAATTACCACAAAGATTCATAGGAACTGATGAATGATGGGAACTGGTGGCACTGGCTGCCTCAGGGAAAACCAATCTTGGCGAGGGGGCCTCAAGCAGACATTGGGCCCCTTGTTCACATATGCAAAGGGCCTAATGTCTGCTTTAGGCGTGGATAAAGGACACCTCTCGTTTGTCCTCATCCAATATGGCGGGCCTCACACTTCCGGCTGGTAGTGTGCGAGCACTTCCTGCCTGCCATTTTGGGGTCTCAAATATCCCCAAGTGCTAGGTCATTAATATCTCTTTCATAAAGAGCTAAATAATCTGCATTCCAGTGTACATTACACAGACATTAACATCATGGGCTTGTTACAAAGTCCTGTCGACCTGTTTAGCAAACTGTTTTTTTAATTACATTTTCCTTCACCTCCATTTTGCATGGTGGAATTGGGCGCAGTGTCTTTTGTGGTTCATCCGAGAAGTTTTTTTCAGCCTAAGCCTTGTTCATTTTTCATGTTTCTTTAACAGTACAAGTGCAAGAAGGACGGACTGAAGTACCGGGATCTATGTACAGGTTAAGCAACACATAATGGTCATGTCACTCAAACTGAAGGTGTACACAGCTCTAGTGGTTGCTCAACCACAATGGAATAAACTATGTAAAACAAATAGGTCCAATATGGCGGGCCGTGCACTTCCGGCCGGTAGTGTGCGGGCGCTTCCTGCCCGCCAAGTTACCCCAAGGTCGTTGGGGTCAAACTACAAGAAGATTCAATATCGTAATCTGTATACTGATGTTTCAATTAGTTTCAAATTGGCAGATGGATCCAGTCAAGTATATCAAGTGGAAAGCCCAACTGTTAGTTTCTGTTTTATTTTTGAATGCTAAATTAAAAGGTTATCTAACATGAAAGTGCATTGTTTATATGGAATAGGGAGTGCCTATCCTCCCTCTCCTAATCAGAGAACTGCCTGTTAAGTTCCTTTACATCACTTCCTGTGGTTGGCAGATATTCTGTTACAGCCTCTTTCTTTCCAATTTTGATTTTGTGAAACACATAATTCACGCAATAATAACATAAATGAAAGGTTAAAAAAAAAACTGAATTTGGGGATTATTATATCCCAGAACAGGAAATGATGCAAAGTAATATCCTGGGAATGGTTCTGAACAGCAAAGTCAATACCATGTCACCTTTCTCCCCAACCTGACAGAGCTTTTTGCCATTTTAAATTATATTCATTACTACTGTGGGGTGGGGGCGCTGGTTTAGGGCATAGGCATCTCCATAACCACTCCATCGCCATGCCCCTTCTTGAACGACCAACAGGATATTTGTTCTAACTGAGCAGAACTTGTCCTGCCAGTGTTTAGTTAACTATGAAGCTGGGAATCTTTAAATCCCATACTTCAAAGAAAATAAGTTATTGGTTCTGGGTGAAAAGTAATTGTTCACTTCATAGCTTAAGAATAATAAATTCTTGGTAAATCTCATAATCATTGAAGACATAGATTTGGCTGAATGACTCTTAAATTCCCCAAAATAAATCCTTCTAAAAATCAAGGAAATTACATTGCTCAAAAGTAAGGCCTTTGGGAAACAAAGCTGCTGAAAAATGTTCAGCCTTTTGAATCAATGCTGTCACCTGCAGAGTTTTAATATGCAGGAAATGGAACTATTAATTGGCAATGAGATTGTGTGCTGCTTAATACATTGTAATTCCTTTGGAGTGCTGATAGCTTTACAAGTATCTGGCAATGATAACTTTAATAGACAACACTTATCCAATGATGCCATCATTTAGGTAACAAGCATGATTTTGTTTTGCTGTAAAACAGACTAATTGAAAGCTCTTGCTAAATGTGGTCAGTAATTACAACTTTCTGAAATAAGTGTGAGATTGAAATATATTGCAGTGAAACTTGAGGAATGTTTATGATACTGGGTGCTGATATACAGATAGTAATTTTTTTTTAATGTTAAATGCTTGCTTTCTGAAGAAGAATTTTAACCAGGGCAAGATCCAACAATTATTTTTGTAGACTCCATGTTCTATCTTCCCCTCCCTTGTCCTCTATTTTCTCCCTTCCACTCCTGAAGGTGCTGATTCAGGCTATGGCAATATGTCCACCTCCAGTACCCTGCCTAAGTGACTTCTCTTCATGTGTGAGTCTGGATAGTGAGCTTTGGCAGGCTATTTAACTGTGGTAAACATTATTGCTTATTCCCAATTCTTTCCCCGTCTGACTTTCCAGCAAGGATCATTGAATAGCAAGCAAAAAGATGGGAACCCTGGCTGACTTTGACTTTCCACCCTTAGGCTAGAGGTCACTTGTTGCACTCCAGTCAGCTCAGATTGACAATGGGCCTTCCTGATTTTTTTAATTCATTCTGGAGATATTGGCGTTGCTAGCATAGCCAGCATTTATTGCCCATCCCTAATTTCCCTTGAGAAGGTGCTGGTGGTCTTCTTGAACCGCTGCAGTCCGTGTGGTGAAGATGCTCCCACAGTGCTGTTAGGTAGGGAGCTCCAGGATTTTGACCCAGCGACCATGAAGGAATGGCGATATATGTCCAAGTCGGGATAGCGTGTGACTGGGAGGTGATGGTGTTCCCATGCGCCTGCTGCCCTTGTCCTTCTAGGTGGTGGAAGTCATGAGTTTGGGAAGCGCTGTCGAAGAAGCCCTGGTGAGTAGCTGCAGTGCATCCGGTAGATGGTAAACACTATAGCCACAGTGCGCTGGTGATGGAGGGAGCGAATGTTTAAGGTGGTGGATGGACTGCTGATCAAATGGAATGCTCTGTACTGGATGGTGTTGAGCTTCTTGAGTGTTGTTTCAGCTGTACCCATCCAGGGAAGTTGAGAGTATTCCATCACATGCATGACTTGTGCCATGTAAATGGTGGAAAGGCTTTGGGGAGTCAGGAGGTGAGCCACTCACCACAGAATACCCAGCCTCTGACCTACTGTAGTAGCCACAGCATTTATATGGCTGGTCCACTTGAGTTTTTGGTCAATGGTGACCCCCCCCAGGATGTTGATGGTGGGGAATTCACCAATGGTAATGCCATTGAATGTCATGGGGAGGTGGTTAGACTCTCTTTGAAGCTGGTTAACATCAGCCATTATCTAATTGAATGGTGGAGCAGGCCTGAGGGGCTGAATGGCTACACCCGTTCCTAATATTACAATATAAGTCTTGCTAGGCCTCAACTTGGCCTGAAATGATGGATAAGTAAACCAATAAGATGGCACTTCAACTTTTGAAGGTGCTGGAGCAATGATGGAAGAGGGATAATACCGACTGAGGGCAAACTCTGCTGTTACAGCTGCAGAATTAGCAGCTTAGTAAAGCTTTGTGTTCAGAATTAATTAGTGTTTGGTCTTGGAGAATGAATCACTGCAATGGGAACATTGGAGTTTTTCTCTCACTGACAGCTTGAAACCATTGCCCAGTAGTGGTGAAAGATGAAGTGGAGTAAGACAATGTGCTTCATGTTGGAGGCTTGGGTTCAACTTCAGCCCAGTGGGTTTTTGAATTTTTACAACACACCGACAGCTACAGTAATCAAAATTAGCTCTGCAAATTTCAGTCTGGAGCCCATAAAATTGGCTCGCCGCATAATCTTACTGATACAGTAATCATACCCCTGGGAGGACTGAATTGATTGTATGGAAAATGGAAATGTCATTTATTACATTGGAGGGTATTTGAAGTGAAGGATTAGGTTGCATAATTTGGTGAATGTTTGAGGGATTTTACATTACTGCCGGTCCTGCCGTGCGTAACTGCTTTAATTTTTGTTGCTGTATGTGTTTGTAGATATGAGTGGACTCACTGATGGAATGAAGACAGATATTACATGCAATTATTAAAATGTTGCGTCTAATTTGCTTTAACATCCATCGTGCAGGTTAAGGTTTTATGCCTCTCTAGAAGATACTGTAATTTGCCAGACTAACCAACTGTTTACAGCAAATCCAATTATTTTCATGTCTAATATGAAGCTAAACCAGCCCACTAAGTCTATTAGAGCTTTTTACAGTCCCGTGTCGGCCAGTCTGGTTGTCTCCCCTCTCCAATAAGGAACAACCAGCATTGCAATGCTTTTGGCCTGAAGCTCTTCATGACACAGCGGGGTCCATGTTTTGGTTAATGTCAATAACAGACGAGTAAAACTGGTGCAAAAATCAGGAGCTAAGCCGAAACTATCAGCGCTTTATTCTTCCTGCATTACTCCCCATATTCCACCCCAGAGGAAAAAAAAGAGGGAATGAAATACAAAAAATATCTTGTTAAGGCCTGTTAATACCTTGTTATTGAGCTTTACTAGAAAAATGAAGCAATTTTCCATTGAGGATAATTGAAAGTTAGCAATTAGCTCATCCACTCAGCTGGAGTTAAGGCAATGATGGGGTGGCTAAACACTTTGGCACAGGCTCTGTTTGTTTGGCATGGAGCTTCCTGAAATTGTTGCATTAACTGGTTCAGCGTCGCCGGTGGTGAGATAGAGGTGCCCTGAAATCCAGGTTCCACTTGAAGCATCCACCAACTACCATCGAGCTTTTAAACTGCGCTGCCCGCTGGCACGTTCATCAGCTGAAGTGTGCTGAGCTCAGGAGCACTTTAAACAGACGAACGGCAAACTCTTGTAAAGCCCCCAATGTGCTGCTTAGCTGTGCACTTAACCCCTCCCTCATTGGAAATCAAAAACCTCAGCATTTGAATAGTTGAATTAGTTATTACAGGCTCAAAGAGGGGAAGAACTAACCAAGAAATTTATTTCAATATAATTTTCAATGCCGCCTTCACAATGACTACAATTTTTTAAAACTCAAGTTGTAGTCTACTGTTTGTTTCTGATTTCAAAACTCACACACACAAAAGCAATTAGTTTGGCTCTAGACGCATGGATCTATAAATCAGTTTGTCAAAATCCAGAAGTGGTCATGTCAGTGAATCAGGCTATACAAGTACACTGCTGTGCTTAATTTCCTGGTTTCCTGCTCTTCGAAGTGGATTCGCATCCTTGGCTGTTACTTAACTGGTTAACTGTCTCTCAAGCCAATTGGGAGGTACAGAATAGGCATTATTGCTAGAGAATCCTGATTGCCCAGGTTTCTGCCAATAAAAAGAAGGAACTTGCATTTATATAGTGCCTTTCATGACTTCAGAACATCCCAAAGTCCTTTACAGGTAATTAAGTACTTTTGAAGCGTAATCACTGTTGTAATGTAGGAAATGCAGCAGCTAATTTGCACACAGCAAGGTCCCACAAACAGCAATTAAATAAATGACCAGATCATCTGTTTTAGTCTGGGAAAGTCTTACTTGACCAATCTCATTGAATTTTTTGAAAGAGGTAGCAGAGAGAGTAGACAAGGGTAATGTAGTAGATGTAATTTACCTAGATTTTCAAAAGGCCCTCAATAAGGTACCCCATAATAGACTAATGAATAAGGTCAGAGAATGCGGAGTCAGGGGATAAGTAGCAGAATGGATAGCTAGCTGGCTTCAAGACAGAAAGCAGAGAGTAGGGGTAAAGGGTAGCTATTCAGAATGGCAGAAGTTAGGAAATGGCGTTCCACAAGAATCCGTGCTGGGATCAATGTTGTTCACAATTTATATTAATGATTTAGACTTTAGAATCAAAAACACAATTTCTAAATTTGCAGATAACACCAAATTGGGGGTGATAGTCAATACTGAGGAGGACTGCAACAAATTACAAGATATTAATAAATTTGCAGAATGGGCATATAATTGACAAATGAATTTCAACACAGATAAATGTGAGGTATTACATTTTGGTAAGAAAAATAGGGTGGTTGCATATTAATTGGAAAATAAGAATCTAAATGAGGTAGAAGAGCAAAGAGATCTCGGAGTACAAATAAACAAATCACTAAAAGTAGTGACACAGGTTAATAAGACCATTTTAAAAAAGCAAACCAAGCACTAGGGTTTATTTCTAGAGGGATTGAGTTGAGAGCTAGAGAAGTTATGCTAAACTTGTATCAAACCTTGGTTAGACCACACTTCTGGTCGCCATATTATAAAAAAGATATAGAGGCACTGGAGAAGGTGCAAAAAAGATTTACAATGATGATACCAGAAATGCGAGGGTGTAGCTATCAGGAAAGGATGAACAGGCTGGGTCTCTTTTCTCTTGGAAACAGAAGGCTGAGGGGTGAGCTAATAGAGGTCTTTAAAATTATGAAAGGTTTTTATAGAGTAGATACAGAGAGAATGTTTCCACTTGTGGGGAAGAGCAAAACTAGAGGCCATCAATATAAGATAGCCACCAAGAAAGCAAATAGAGAATTCAGAAGAAACTTTTTTACCCAGAGAGTGGTGAGAATGTGGAACTCGCTACCACAGGGAGTGGTTGAAGTGAATAGTATAGAAAGGGGAGGCTAGATAAGCATATGAGGGAGAAGGGAATCGAGGGTTATACTGATAGAGTTAGATGAGGAAGGATGGGAGAAGGCTCGAGTGGAGCATAAATGCCGGCATGGACTGGTTGGGCCGAATGGCCTGTTTCTGTGCTGTATATCCGATGTAATCCTATGTAAGCGTGTTGGCTTAGGCTGATATAATCCGATAGAAGAAATCACACAGTGCAAAACGAGAATAATTCGCATTTCTATTGCTGATGTTAAAACAACTGAAAAATGGTAAGATAAACACCCTGGTTTCTTAAAGGTAAAAATATCTTCCCTCACATTACTATAATAATTATGAAAATATCTGAACGGATTTAAAAGTGAGAGTTTGTGGAGTAGAATTATTGAAATATAGAAATTAATTTGAGGTTTATCATAGAAATGCAAATTGCCCATAATAAAAAAGGAAAACCCTTCAAAGGGGGAGAAATTCGGTATAGCCCCGTCTGGGGTGAGGCCCAGAAATTCGGTATAGCCCCGTCTGGGGCGCTAAGGCCTAGAAATTCAGTATCGCCATGTTTGGAGCACTATAGTCAAGCGTGTGCTATATTTAGCACCCGGCGCAAATTATCGCCACCTTCAGCGAAATTGAGTTGCTTTGCCCCAAGAGGTTGTTGGTGCGCTAAATCGGGCGCTGTACAACTATCCTAAGGCGCTAAGCTGGAGAGGCGAGGCGCTACCACCGAGGGCGGGCGCAGCGCAGGTGCGGCCAGTTAGCGATTGCAGGCAGACACGCTGGCGCCGGTCACCTCTTAAAGGGGGAGTGTCGAATTGGCTTGCACATTGGAGCCCTGATTCTCGGCCTGGACAGACCTGCTGCGACATTGTAACGCCTACGACCATGGAGAGGGCCAGGGAGTGAGCGCAGCGGTTCAGTGAGGGGGCCCTGAAGGTTCTGGTTGGCGCAGTGGAGCGCAGGCGACCTATCCTCTTTCCGGACAGTGGCAGGAGGCTGCTGCCCAACGAATATCGAAAAGCTTGGAGTGGGGTGGCACACAGAGTGACCTCCAGCAGCATGGTCCCTAGGACCCCGACGCAATGCAGAAAGAAGTTCAACGACCTCACTCGGGTTGTCAGGGTGAGTACCCTTTCCAGTATCCTCTTCATCCCTGCATGTGCACCTCACTTTATGGCCAAAGGGTCCTGAAAGCCCCAATGCCCAGCCCTCATCCAACACCTATGTGCCTCTCATGAAACTCACATGCACATGCAGCACTTTACACACTGTAAGGGCTATTCCACCATGGGAGGCAGTGCAGCCAAGATCAGGGCTTCACACTGTAAGGGCTATTCCACCATGGGAGGCAGCGCAGCCAAGATCAGGGCTTCACACTGTAAGGGCTATTCCACCATGGGAGGCAGTGCAGCCAAGATCAGGGCTTCACACTGTACTGAGAGCCCGTCCTTTCTCTTGCAGGGCAAGCTGGCGCACAATAGGAGGCAGCAGCAATGGACCGGGGGAGGCCATCCTGAACTTAAAGACCTCAGCGATCTGGAGCAGCGAGTGGAACGGATTATGGCAGGCCGGATGATTGGCCCCGTCACCACTGGAGATGCCGACCCCGTTCTGGACAGCAATGGTAAGGTCACCACCTTTTTGACCTCTCTCTTTCCACTTGTGCCTCACACCAGCATCCTTTGCCACTATCGAACCAATGCAGTGCATTGCAGCACTCATGCCTCCCTTGCTGCCGCCCTGTCCTCACGCTAAAGCAACTCTTGTACCTCCCTGCTTTCAGATGCTGATTCGCCAGCTGAGGAGGCGGGCCCTCAAGCTGCCACTGTGAGTGATTCGGAAGGCGAGGAGGAGGAAGAGGAAGCCGGACCATCAGTGCCACCCTCAGCTGAGGCAGCCCATGGCCATAATGGGGACACGTCTTCCCTGGAGGGGAGCAGGGGGGAAGGGTCTGAGGAGGGTGAAGCTCCGGGGCCCAGCGGGCTGCAGCAACGTGGGGGGGTGGGGTAGGGAAGCGTGGCGGCCTTCTCCCCGGAGGGAGAGTGTGGCCTCCAGTCCTGCTACAGTGAGCGCAGAGGAGGTGCAGCTCCTCGCTGAAATGGGCGCCCAGGCAGAGCACAGGCACACTGAGCTCATGGCTGCAGTGGCAAGGATGCCTGATTCCATAGAGTCACTGGCAAGGAGTGTACAGGAATTCGGGGCAGCGCAGACAAGGAGTCTGCAGGACTTCGGCGCAGCACAGGCAAGGAGTCTGCAGGACTTCGGTGCAGCACAGGCAGCTTCCACGCAAGTGCTTAGTCGTGCCATGCAGTCACTGGCTGGTCTGATGCAGACACAGATCAGGGCCACACGAGCACTAACTGCTGCCACCCTCGTTGGATCAGGCAGGATTCGCCGGGGCCCTCACCGCGCTGCAGCAGGCCAGCAGTCTGTGCTTCAGCAGATTGCTGCGCATGCTTCAGTGCTGCCCCGTGCCAGTGTTTCGTCCGACCAGGGAGTGCCTGTGTTCTGTCAGGTTGGCAGCATTCCTGCTGCCAACACTGTCTCTCCTCCACTGCAGCTGCCACCACCCATAGGACAGACTGCTGCCGCCCATGCAGAGTTGGAGCAGTCAGCAGCCGGGCCCTCCAGGCCCAGAGCTGGTCCAGGCCGTCCCCCAAGGGCATCTGCCAACTCACTATCTGACACTCAGCAGCCTTCCCCCAGCCTTGCTGCAGCCACTGGGGTCCCATTGCGGAGGAGCTGCAGGGTGGAAAGGGGCCAATCTCGCAAGCGAAGCAGATCACCCTCGCAGACCAAAAAGTAGGAGGTGTGGCAAAAGGCTGTGATTTTTTTTTTAGTGAAGGCTGAGGATCATGGTCATTTTTGGTTAAGTCTTTTGTTCATTGTCTCCAGGTTGTGAGAGCCAGTTATGTGTCTGACTGTTTTTTGGGGGTTTCTCTGCATTTGTTTGTCATGCAGGAAGGGCACAGAGCTTGTTAAATAAATAATTGTCTTTATTCAGATTGTGCATGTTTGCTCTTTGAACGGCCCTTGCACTTTGTGCCTCCCTCCCGCCTTGGTGCTCCTCCTCCCTCCTCCTCCTCTGGTGGTCCTCCAATGTCTGGCAGTGGCTGAGTCCTGAGGATAGCCAGGTTGTGCAGCATGCAGCACACTACAACGAAATGGGAGACTCGCTCAGGCGAGTACTGAAGGGCTCCCCCGGAATGGTCCAGACAGCGGAACTGTTGCTTTAGCACGCCGATTGTGTGCTCAATGATGTTCCTGGTCGCTTGATGGCTGTCATTGTATCGTTCTTCAGCAGGGGTGCTGGGCGCACGGAGCGGGGTCATCAGCCAGGTGCACAAAGGATAGCCCTTGTCCCCGAGAAGCCAACCTCCTGGTTGAGCCGGGGCTTCGAAAAGGTCTGCCACAGAAGTCTGACGCAGGATGAAGGCGTCGTGGATGCTGCCTGGAAAGCGGGCATTGACAGCTAGTATCAGCTGTCTGTGGTCACACACCAACTGCACGTTCAACGAATGGAACCCCTTCCAGTTGCGGTAATCCTCTGCATTCTCTAGAGGCGCCCGCAAAGCCACATGCGTGCAGTCAATGGCACCCTGGACCATGGGGAAGCCCGCTATTCTTGCAAATCCCATTGCTCTTGCTGCTTGTCCGGGGTCATGGGGAAGGAAATGTACTGACGTCTCCTTTTGAAGAGGGCATTCGTGACTTGGCGGATGCAGCAATGCACCACGAACTGGGAGACATTGGCAATGTCCCCAGTAGCGGCTTGGAAGGAGCCAGTGGCATAGAAGTTGAGAGCCACTGCCACCGACAGAGATGTCCTGCTCCTCAGCTGAGGCTGCAGATCTGTCTGAAGCAGGTGGCAGAGCTCAGTTACCACCTCCCTTCTGAATCGAAGCCTCTGAATACACTGCTCCTCAGACATGTTGAGGTATGAGAACTGCTGGCGGTATACCCTGGGAGGGTAAGGCCTCCTGTGCCGACGCCTGTTGGCCCTCCTCCATCTGGCTATGATTGGCACTCTCTCTCAGCATCTCTGAGCCCTCTCAATGCAATGGAGAAACCCAACGTTTCCACCCATTGCAGCCCCCATAATATGTGGCCACTCAAGGCTATGGCACTGAAAAATCAATCCACCTGCAAAGTTCTGGGCTGAAGCCAGAAGTACCTGTGCGAGCGCTGAGTCAACTCAGAAAGCTCTCTCCCTTTGTCTCTCTGCAAATCTCTCTCTCTCAGGATCTGCGCGCGCAGCTGAGCGGGCGTTGCGGTTTTGCGCCGCCGCTAAATGTCCGCTCAATTTCGCGAGAGGCGCAGGTCGCGCCGCGCCCGGGCGCTAGCCGCTTCGCACCCCACTTATTGCTCTCTTAAGGCACTAGCAGCTGGCGCTACCAACTGAATTTCTCCCCCTAAAACTTTAAGGGGGAAAAATTGGGTGGATTTGCTCCTTTCATTAGTGCTGCCGGGGGGGCGCTAATGGGGCACAAATCCACGAGCGCCCGGGCGCGGCTCTGCTAACCCTTCCTGCGAAATTCAGCGGGAGGTTAGCGGCGGCGGTAGCTGGTAGCGCCCCGTGGCGCTGCGCCTCCGGCGATGATGTCATCGCCGTGCGCAATGCCCCAGCCACAAACTGAGAGGAGGAACAAACAAAAAGGAAGGTCCATGATCGGTTGGAAGGCAGGAGAGATTAAATGACAAATGACAAAAGGGATGATGTGCAAAAGAAGATGGTGATAGGACAAGTTTATATCTAATCTGCCCATCAGCATATATATTATCCACAGAAAGACCTCAACCTTCCCTCTATTTCTTAGGCAGTCCCTTGGAACCGAGGATGACTTGCTTCCACATTAAAAATGAATTCGTAGGTGACTGATGAGTCCAATGCGGGACCTACAGACTCTGTCGCAGGTGGGGCAGGCGGTGGTTGAAGGGGCGGGTGGGTGGTGTGCTTGGGTTGACGTGCACTCCTTGCGCTGCCTGTGCTTGGCTTCCGCTTGCTCCCGGCGAAGAGCCTCGAGGTGTTCGGCGTCTTCCCGGATGCTTCTCCTCCACTTTGTGCGGTCTTGGGCCAGGGATTCCCAGGTGTCGATAGGGATGTTACACTTTTTCAAGGAGGCTTTGAGGGTGTCCTTGAAGCGTTTCCTCTGCCCACCTGGGGGTCTCTTGCTGTGCCGGAGCTCCGAGCAGAGTGCTTGTTTTGGGAGCCTCGTATCGGGCATGTGGACAATGTGACCCGTCCACCGGAGCTGATTGAGCGTGGTCAAAGCTTCAATGCTGGGGATGTTGGCCTGAGCAAGAACACTGACGTTGGTGCACCTATCCTGCCAATGGATTACCAGGATCTTGCGAAGGCAGCGTTGGTGGTACATCTCCAGTGCTTTGAGGTGCCTGCTGTACATGGTCCATGTCTCTGAGGCATACAGCAGGGCGGGTATCACTGCTGCTCTGTAGACCATGAGCTTAGTGACGGGTTTGAGGTCCTGGTCTTCAAACACTCTCTTCCTCAGGCGACCGAAGGCTGCACTGGCACACTGAAGGCGGTGTTGGACTTCGTCGTCGACGTCTGCCCTTGTTGACAGTAGGCTCCCGAGGTATGGAAAGTGGTCCACGTTGTCCAAGGCCTTGTCGTGGATTTTGATAATCAGGGGGCAGTACCTATAGTACCCAATTACCTATAGTATTTCATGTTAATTGATGAGTTCCAGTAATGTGGGCACAGATTGCCACAGCTCTGCCATGAGAAGCAAGTTTGTGTGTTGGCAATACCTGGCCATGTCTCTCCAATGTGAGTATATGACTTTCTTGTGTAGAAGAAACATTTAAGTGCTGGAGGTGCCCAAATTTCTGGTCAGGCGTCAGGAGGGAAAGCAGGGAGAGGGGGTAGCAGGGGGTTGACAGGGGCAGAATTTTGGCTAGAACCTGGTTCTGGCAGGATTCTACCCGTGCAAAGTGTCCAGTACGCACCAGTAGGAGGAGGGGAGGGGCGTGAGTACGTTTTCGGCTCACTCTCACCATATCAAAGAGTTTCCAGGTTATCCCAAGCCCCTTAGAATTATGGTTGTAAAGCCTTATAAGGCCTCAACCGAACCTTTCTCCGGTTGAGAGCTGGTGTGAATTCCACTGAGAGCCCTTGTAAAGGTTCCAGACTAAGGTAATTAATCCAGGAGGGGGATTGATTACCTTAATGAAAATACATTTGGGCTGTTCTGGCATCCATTGACAGATTGGGGCAGGTGCCTCTGCATTGCTCTTATAGGGGCAGGCCCCCACCCTGGCCACGTAAATCACCCTGTTCGCAATATGGGGTTTCCGGCCACTCCACCACAGATGCATGGGAGTGGGATCTGTTGGAATTAGAGCCCCTTGGAGCTGTAACATGCAATTGAAACTACTGCCCTTGTTTTCACAAAAGCACCTTTTTATTGTGTTGTATAAAAAGCTTACACGCTTGTCATATCACAGATTGCACAGTATTTGCAGAGACTTACGTTGTGGGTTATATACAATTTGCACATTTGCAGACAGATCTGAATATTTCTTCACAAAATAAAACTCAATGAACTTTCCCCTACATTTTTATTGGCAGTTACAGATGCAGTGATTAGAGGCCTCATAATTTATTGTGTAACAAGAAAGAAAGAAAGACTTACATTTATATAGCACCTTTCACGACCCCAGGACACCCCAAAGCACTTTGCAGCCAATGAAGTACTTTTTGAAGTGTAGTCTCTGTTGTAATGTAGGGAAGCACGGCAGCCAATTTACGCACAGCAAGGTCCCACAAACAGCAATGTGATAATGATCAGATAACCTGTTTTAGTGAGGTTGATTGAGGGATAAATATTGGCCAGGACACTGGGGATATCTCCCCTGTTCTTCTTCGAAATAGTGCTACGGGATCTTTTACGTCCACCTGAGTGAGCAGACGGGGCCTCGGTTTAACATCTCATCTGAAAGACGGCACCTCCGACAGTGCAGCGCTCCCTCAGTACTGCACTGGAGTTTCAGCCTAGCTTTTTGTGCTTTAGTCTCTGGAGTGGGACTATGAACCCACAACATTTTGACTGAAGCGAGAGTGCTACCCACTGAGCCACGACTGACAACATGTAACAGAGAATGGAGAGAATAGGGGATTTCTAACTTCCACAATTCTATTTCTAACATCCCAAATAGCACTTGAATTTCCTTCCCGCAACCAAGCTTATACAGACCTGAAAGAGAGGAGGATGATGCTGAGCAATCATGATTGTCCCCTCCAATTTCCTTATTGGGGTATCTGCCCAGCTGATCGTTCTTAAAGCATGAATCCTAGTTGCATAAACTTGGCTTGTGTTCCCTTCAGTATATAAAGATTAAGGTGTTTAAAATGTTAAAAGGTTTCGATAGGGTAGATACAGATAAACTAGGAGAATCAAGAATGAGGGGGACATAATCCTAAAATTAGAGCTCGGCCATTTAGGAGTGAGCTCAGGAAGCACCTTTTCACACAAAGGGTAGTGGAACTCTGGAGCTTTCTTCCCCAAAAGGCTGTGGATGCTGGGTCAATTGGAGCTTTCAAGACTTGAGATCGATAGATTGTTTTTGTTAGGTAAGGGTATTAAGGGATGTGGAGCTAAGGCAGGCAAATGGAGTTGAGGTACAGATCAGCCATGATCTAATTGAATGGCAGAGCAGGCTCGAGGGGCTGAACGGCCTACTTCTGGTCCTATGACCGTCAACCTTGGCAAGATATTCAACAAGGGGTGACATCACAGCTGAGCCTGACCATGTGCTCAACACTGCTGATGCCCCCCTCCTGCCCCACCTTTCTATCGCAGGGTGTGCTGAAATCACATGTCGCCCCCACCAACACCACCCCTAGAGGTCGGCTAAATGGCTTATCTTGAGAATCTAATGTATGCTCCCCTGAGAGAGCTGTGCCTTCAATATCTTTAATTCACAAATTGGATTGGTGCATTGCATTTCTGAAACAAATACCAATGTTAAATGTATAAAACGGTTGTGAGCATCCTTGTGTGGCAAAAGTACATTGCCTCTGCACAAGATTGCGCAGAGAAAATTGGATACTTGAGAGCATTCGTAAGACAATTATCCAGCTGATGGTTTGGAATAATCTCGTAAAGTCCTAAAGTAAAACTTAAGCAGTTTATATCCATCGTCAGAACCCTAGGGTTAGATTACAGCCTTGCAATCACTTGCTCGTTCTTTATTTGTAATATGTACACTTTTGAATCTATGTGGGAGCTTTATTTTGTTTGAGGGTAATGTTTGTGGCAGATGACAACTGCCAGTAACCTTCATGCACTGTTAACATTCACACTGGATGCATAATGACTGCAGCGTCACTGATACGAGTTTGAGAAACGATCTTCAGCTACCAGAGAAAAATTGTATGCCTAATAACCTCCTCAAGCCCTACAATCCTCTGAGGACTCTGCGTTCCTCCAACTCTGGCCTCTTGCGCATCCCCCACTTCCTTCGCTCCACCATTGGCGGCCGTGCCTTCAGCTGCCCGGGCCCTAAGCTCTGGAATTCCCTCCCTAAACCTCTTTGCCTCTCCAACTCTCTCTCTCTCTCGTCCTTTAAGATGCTCCTTAAAACCTACCTCTTTGAGCAAGCCAGTCCTATTGGCCTGTATTTTCTGATCGCAGGCCTCCCGCGGGCCTCACCAAACTCCAGGTGCGCAGGGCCCACGTATCCCAGAGGCGCAGGTAGTTTGCAGCATCCCTGGGATCACATGGGCCATGGGGAGCCAATCACAGAAGGGAATCTCCCTTCATACATTTGACAGGAAGACCTGTCAAATATATGAATGGAGATCAATGAAAAAACAGTGAAACTTTAAATTTAAAAAAAATCACATTTTTAAATGACTTGAAATTACAATAAATTAAGTATTTTAAACAAAAATTTAATTTTTGAAAAAAATAATTGAAGTATTTTACAGGGCTAAAAATAAACTTACCTTTTTTTAAATGATAAATCAGTGAAATTTGTTTTTTTAACTCTTTTTCTACAAAAACCGGCATTTCTGATGTCCCTACAGGTGGGTACACACATGTCCCTATGGGTAGATATTCCGATCCTTACGGGTGGGATCGGAATATCCGGGCCGCTATCTCCTTCTTTGACTCGCTGCCAATTTTTGTTTGATTATGCACCTGTGAAATGCCTTGGGGGCCTTATACTACATTAAAAGCAATGCTCCCTTTAATTTTTTGGGGGGTGCACGACCCCTTTAATTGGTTAAAGGCTCTATATAAATGTAAGTTTTTGATGTTGTGCATATTATATTTGATCTAACACTGCAAATAGCACTCGGGAGGGGCTTCAAAGCAGGGCTATTAGGATGGATATTTCTGATATTCAGCGTGTGGTATCATTAATGGAGGCGAAGGAGCTGTTCACTTCTAAATCTTAAATGTACATTTTTTACTAATGTGCATGTTTTCATGTAGCCTGTTCTATGCCTGAACGTTGTTATAAGAAAGTGAGAAAGAAAGAACTTGTATTTTTTAAAACGCCTTTCACGTCCTCAGGACGTCCCAAAGCCAATGAAGTACATTTTTGAAGTAGAGTCACTGTTGTAATGTAGGAAACGAGGGCAACATTTTGTTAAACCTTGAAAGGAAAACCTTTATAGAATGTGTCTCCTTTCAAACCCTCTAATCAGACGATGGTGTCTTTTTGAGAAAGGCAGTAGTAACACTGGCAATATCAAAGCGAATTGAAATGCATGTATAATCAAAAAGTTGAGGCAGCTTCATCAATCAAACAAACGCATCTCAGCTCCAGACAGATCCGTTTTCCTCACTTTCCCAAAACCATATGAACTGCTTGATAGGAAAGCAGAGATAGAACATCTGGTTCACTTTGAGGCTCTGGCACATACTTCATTCTTAATTTGTTGCTGTTAAACCTGGTGCAGCTGTCACTGGATAGTAAAGCTGCACTATATTAGAGAAATATTTTTCTTTGTAGCTCGGGCTTGGAAAAGGTTTAAGCATCTGCAACATTTAACAAAGTATTCTTTTGAATCAAGAAAAATCTATACTTAAGGGGTCATCCTTAAATTATCAAATGCTGGTAACATCAGTCCTGTTTCGGGATAAGATACTTAAATAGATTGGTAGGTTCATAGGTAATTCTTAGACTGTCTTACTGAACATTAGGAACCTGATTGGGATGTGATTACAAAAAGCTTGCAGTCCCACGACATGAGTCTCTAGTGCAGAAAGTCTAGCTTCACATTCAATCTGAATTAACGGTAAACCTGGATGCAACCCATTTCCCTGTGCAAACTGTTTCTTGCAAACAATATTAACATCATTACTGTTCCATTGTCAGAACTTTAGTTCTTTCTGCAGTCAATAAAACATCGCTTCTGTGAATAAATTGCAATTGTGCCATTCCACAAGGAATTTTAGCAAACTCAAATTGTGCAATATGAATGTGTAAGCATGTCGCAACACAGCAGAGTTAAAACTTTCGGAGGATTAGGAGGCCAGTCTAGAATTGACTAAAGCCCCCAGCTACATAGGAAACACTGGACGCCTGCCATATCTGGGGTGTCCTGCCCTCCGCCCTAATCTTCAGACTACTCCGATGTTTTGTGCATTTGTCTGTAACTTTCTCCTGGATATTTGATTTTGCTGGACTACCTTTCCATTATGTCAAAGCTTACCCTGAAAATCTTCTGGCAAACCCTAAATCAAATGAAAAGGAAATTAAGGAACACTAAATTGCAATCAATCGTGTGTGTGTATGTGTGTGCTCCTGTGTGCATGTGTGTGTGTGTGCATGTGTGTGTGTGGGCATGTGTGTGTGTGCATGTACGTATGTGTGCATGTACGTGTCCGTGCGTGTGTGTGTGTATGTGTATGTGCGTGTGGTATGTGTATGTGTGTGTGTGTGAGTGTGTGTGTATGTGTGTGCTCCTGTGTGTGTGTGTGTGCGTGCTCCTGTGTGTGTGCTCCTGTGTGTGTATATGTGTGTGTGTGCTCCTGTGTGTGCTCCTGTGTGTGCTCCTGTGTGTGTGCTCCTGTGTGTGTATATGTGTGTGTGTGTGTGCTCCTGTGTGTATATGTGTATATGTGAGTGTGTGTGTGTGTGTCTGTGTGTATGTGTATATGTGTATATGTGAGTGTGTGTGTGTGTGTCTGTGTGTATGTGTATATGTGTATATGTGAGTGTGTCTGTGTGTGTGTGCTCCTGTGTGTGTGCTCCTGTGTGTGTGTGTGTGCTCCTGTGTGCTCCTGTGTGTGTGTGTGTGTGCTCGTGTGTGTGTGTATGTGTGTGTGCTCCTGTGTGTGTGTGTGTGTGTGTGTGTGTGTGCTCCTGTGTGTGTGTGTGTGTGTGTGCTCCTGTGTGTGTGTGTGTGTGTGCTCCTGTGTGTGTGTGTGTGCTCGTGTGTGTGTGTGTGTGTGTGTGTGTGTGTGTGTGTGCTCCTGTGTGTGTGTGTGTGTGTGTGTGTGTGTGCTCCTGTGTGTGTGTGTGTGTGTGTGTGTGTGCTCCAGTGTGTGTGTGTGTGTGTGTGTGCTCCTGTGTGTGTGTGTGTGTGTGTGCTCCTGTGTGTGTGTATGTGTATATATGTGTGCGTGCTGTGTTCGCAAGTGTTTTTTTAAATTCGTTCATGGGATGTGGGCGTCGTTGATGAGGTCAGTATTTATTGCCTATCCTGTAGGTGGTTTGCTTTGGTGGTTCGAATCACCTCTCCTACTTAGTTCTATACGACAGGAATTACGGTGAACAGGATTGGGACACAGACAAGCTTTTTGGGCTCAACCGTACGGTGTTTAATAAGGTTAAAACACACACCCGCCTCCAGTACGTAAAATGCCTGGTGGCGTAAAACAAACAGTACAAAAATACAACTTGGCCCATCGAACAGGCCCCTGTCTCGTGTTAAGATGCCTAAAATCACACTGTGTTGCTATACAGAGTATAAAATACACGCAGAACCTCCCCACTAAGCCCCTCTGGATTGGTTGGGACACACAACACCCCCTCACACAGTACCGGTGGTCTTAAGGATGCGTGGGCTTGGACAATGCTCACCCTGATTTTCCGTTTTCTTGCTCGCTGCTTCCCTGTGTAGAACATGTCTCCTGGTTCCATATCGTCGATGCATTATCCAAGTCCTAGTTTTGAGGTTCATTCCTACAGTCGAAGAGCAACGCGAGGCTGTTAGATCCGTGGTTCAGTGGATAAATAATTACACGGATGCTGTACATAAACAAATAACAGGTCTTTACTGGAGGAGGGTAATCTCTAGACTGGGGTACAGAGGCATGCGCACAGCTTATATACCGGTGTGGTCACTGCCGGTACTACAGTACACAGGAGCTGTAAAAAGTAGTTCTGACTTAAAGCACATACACTACAATTCCTCCCTTTTTAGAATAATAATACCCCCTTAATATTCAAATAACAATTACATTTTTACATGTACATTCAATAACAAAAGTCCATTTATAGATTCAGTCTTTGGGGCGGCTTCCTGACCCTTTCGGGATAGCGCCTTTCCGGAGGTTCTTGTTCTTGGTGCAGAGGCGATTCTGACCCCCTTTCATCGGGTAGTTCATCGGGTTCCACTGCTACTGGGTCTGAAGTGGATACTACCGGTATGTCGGGTTCATCCCCAGGTACTCGAGACATGGGGTTGACGCATTCCTGTGATGCTAAGATCTGATTGACGTGGCGTCTCACAATGTTCTCCCCGACATCCACTGTGTACATTAATGGCCCCTGCCTTGTACATATCGTTCTGGGTTGCCACTTCTCTGTTCGATAGTCCCGGGCCAAGACTGGTTGCCCTACATTGAAGCTCCTTGTCGGCTTCTCGTTGATGTGCTGGAATTGTTTGTCCTCAACATTTCTTCGCACAGTTGGTCTGAGCAAGTCCAGACGAGATCTCAACCTTCGGTTAAAGAACATCATGGCCGGGGTCTGGTTGGTAACTGCATGTGTCGCGTTTCGGTAGGCTAATAAAAAATTGTCTGTAGTGGAATTTCCTCGTCGCACATGGCCTTTATCGCCTTCTTAAAGGTTTGTATGAACCTCTCAGCCAATCCATTGGTGGCTGGGTGATACGGGGCGGATGTGTAATGCCTTACCCCATTCCTTTTCATGAATTTTTGGAATTCGTCGGACACAAACTGTGGTCCATTATCAGAGCAGATCTGCTCTGGCAACCCGTTTCTGGCAAATATGGTCCGTAGGACTGCAATCGTTTTCTCTGTAGTGGTTGAAGACATCTTTATCACCTCAGGCCACTTTGAATGAGCATCCACTGCTATTAAGAATATTGAGTTCATGAATGGACCAGCGAAATCAATGTGCACCCGTTGCCACGGAGAGGAGGGCCACTCCCATGGGTGTAGAGGGGCATGTGGTGGTGCATTTTGGACCTTCTGGCATCCTAAGCAGCTCTTAGTTAGGTCTTCGATTTGTTGATCGATTCCCGGCCACCACACATAAGCCCTAGCTAGGCTTTTCATTTTCACTCCCCCCAGATGATCTTCATGTAGCTCATTTAGCACTCTTTCCCTTAACTTGGGTGGAATCACCACTCTAGATCCACACATCACTGTCCCCTGGCATACTGACAGCTGTTCTCGTCTGGATGAGAATGCTGGCAACAGTGAGTCACCATGTGTTGGCCATCCCCTCACCGTCAATTCATATACCCGTGACAGCGTCGGATCATTGCGGGTCTCCTCCTCTATATCCGCGTTTGTTACTGGCAATCGTTCAATTATCGACGAATAAAATATCTCGATAGGGTCCACTGCTGGTGCTTCCTCCACAGTAGGCAGTGGCAGGCGCGATAGCCCATCAGCGTTCCCATGCCGTCTCATGCCTTTATATTCTATTTCATATTGATTCGCCCCTAGAAACAGGGACCATCTTTGTAACCGCTGTGCAGTCATTACTGGCACGCCCTTCTTAGGATTAAAGATGGAGACAAGTGGTTGGTGGTCAGTCAGCAAGGTGAACTTCTGTCCATGCAGATAGTGGTTGAATTTTTTTACTCCCCATACTAGGCTGAGGGCCTCCCTGTCAATCTGGGCGTAGTTGCGCTCGGCTGAGGTTAGTGACTGAGACGCAAAGGCTACTGGCCTCTCCAACCCGTCTGGGAATTTGTGCAACAGCACCGCTCCAATGCCGTAGGGTGATGCATCACATGCCAAACGAATTGGTAGTGTTGGGTTGAAATGGGCCAACACCTCTTTTGATGTGATCAATTCTTTACACTTCTGGAAAGCTCATCTACGTTCGTCATCCCACTTCCATGGTACCCCTGCTTGCAGTAGGGTGTTCAGCGGGTGTAATACCGTAGACAAATTTGGTACGAACTTGTGGTAATAGTTTACCAGCCCGAGGAACGACCTCAGTTGTGACACATTTTCCAGTGCTGGAGCCTTGACTACTGCCTCTATCTTGTCAGGGGACTTATGTAACCCCTCTTCATCGATGACGTGGCCGCAATACGAGATCTGTTTCTGGAAAAACTCGCACTTGTGGCAATTAGCTCGTAGCCCATATTCCTTTAATCTGGCGAGCACCTTCTCCAAGTTAGCGAGGTGATCACCGTCATTTTCGCCCGTGACCAAGATGTCGTCCAAATAACACTGGGTCCCTGGAATCCCTTGCAGGACCTGATCCATCGCCCTTTGCCAGATAGCCGGAGCCGAGGCTACTCCAAACACCAGCCGGTTGTATTGATAGAGACCTTTATGGGTGTTGATCGTAAGGTAATGTTTCAAAGCTTCTTCTACCTCCATTTGCAAGTACGCCTGGGCTAGATCAATTTTGGTGAAGCATTTACCACCAGATAGCGAGGCGAAAATATCCTCAATTCGTGGAAGTGGATATTGCACCGTGTGAAGGACTGGGTTCACTGTCACCTTAAAATCCCCACAGATGCGGACCTTCTTTGGTTCCCCAGGCGTATTACTCAACGACCCCTTCATTACAGGAACGATGGGTGTAGCCCACTCGCTCCAGTCCGCTTTGGACAGTACTCCTGAACGTTCCAACCCTTCCACCTCTGCTTCAACCGCTGGTCTGATCGCATAAGGCACTGGCCTGGCCTTCAGAAACTTTGGGCTTGCATTATCCTCTATTTTAATTGTTGCTGTTATTCCTTTTAGTGTTCCTAGTCCCTCCTGGAACACTTCTTTTGTGTCAGTTAGCATTTTTGACAGTTGTCCAGGTGTGACATCGTCATCCTTTTTGGCCTCCACCTTCAATGCCTGTATGGAATGCCAATCTAAATGTATCTTCCGGATCCATTCACATCCTAGCAGTGGTGGTCCTCCATTTGGCAATACATATCCATTTTAGGTATTTCCTGACCTTTATATGTCACTTTCACCCTTATATTTCCTTTGGGGTAGACTTTTTGCCCCGTATACGTCTTCAAGACAATCTCTGTAGCTTTCAAGGGTATGTGTGAAAATAGCTGCTTGTAGTCTCTTTGATTTATGACTGTTAGAGCTGACCCTGTGTCCAATTCCATTTCCACTTGGACTCCGTCTATCTTGAGTGTAACCCAGATAGTCTGGTGATCCTCCATTTCGGTTACATTATGTAATTTCAGACAACCCAGCTCCTTGCTTCCGGAGTCTGTCACTTTTCTGTTCGTCTGTACCACTGTCCATCACCTGGTGTACCTTTTTGTACTTCTCCTGTGGAGATTTCTTACTGTTGGTTTTCTTCCCAGACCTGCAGACTCTTGCTATGTGTTCTGCTTTCCCACACTGTCTGCACACTTGGTCCTTGAACCAACAATCTTTCTGGTCATGTGTTGTTCTGCCACAGCGATAGCACTTCCCTGTTCCATAGGTCATTTCGTTGGTGCCATATTCTTGTGGTCTCCATTGTATCTCTGCAGCGCCCCTTGCGGCTGCTTCATGTGATACTGCCATACTGAAAGCTTTGTCCAGCGTAAGGTCCTTTTCTGATAGAAGCCGTTTCTGGGTTCCTTCACTTTGTAGCCCACACACAAACTTGTCCCTTAACGTGTCTGCTAGTCCCGCTCCAAACTGGCAGTATTTCGATAGCTTGCGCAGTTCCGTTAGGTACTCAGCATTGCTTTCATCTTTGTGTTGGTTCCTTTTATGGAACTTAAACCGTTCTGCTATCAGCAGTGGTGTGGGGTTTAAGTGGTCCTGTAGGATTTCTACTATGCTTTCAAAATTCTTGTTTACCGGCTTCTCTGGGGTTATTAGATTTCGCAGTAACCCATAAGTTTTTGCACCCATGGAATTTAACAGAACCAGTGCTTTATTAGCATCTGGCACTTCATTCGCCCTGCAGTACACCTCAATACGTTCCACACATGTCGCCCAATCTTCGACTTCATTGTCGAAAGTAGAGATACTGCCACTCTTCGGCATCCTTTGTTGTGCGTTAACTATCACCAATGGCGCCTCCCGCGCTTCCCCTTCTTCTCCGCTGGCACAAAATGGCGTCTCCCGTGCTTTCCTTCCTTCCCGCGCTTGCCTGTCTTCTCCGCTGCGGCTTTGCAAAATGGCGTCTCCCACGCTCTTCCTTCTTCTCCGTGGCTCAATGGCGCCTCCCGCGCTCTCCCTGCTTCTCCGCGGCTCAATGGTGTCTCCCCTTGCTTCGCCCCGTGGACCCTGATCAGCCCGTGATCCCTGGCTGTGCTCTGCGTGTTCTTCTCTTGATATTTGTCGACGCCGCTCAGTCTAGAACCCGGCTGTTTCTTACCCTCTCTCTCTCCGGTTTGCAGTATTTTTCCTTGACGCCGCTCGGTGATCAACCCCTGGCTGCGCCCTGCTCTCTTCACCCTCTTTCTTACCCCGTCGACGCTGCCCGGCTCTCTCTCTCTGCCGTCGGTCGGCTCCAGCCGCCGCTGCTCGGGAAGGGTCTGCTCTGGACCTGTCGTCGGTCTCTTACTGCTCGTTGTGGCTGGGGAACCAAGCCCGGCTCTCCACAGCCTCCCCAGCGAAGTTGGATCTCTGCCTGACTGCTGGGTAGTTGCTCGCGGTCGACGCCCGTGTTCCTGGACTCGACTATTTTTTTTTATATATGTTGCAGGTAGATTCGCATCAACACTCGTTGCCACTGTTAGATCCGTAGTTCAGTGGATAAATAATTACATGGATGCTGTACATAAACAAATAACAGGTCTTTACTGGAGGAGGGTAATCTCTAGACTGGGGTACAGAGGCATGCGAACAGCTTATATATCGGTGTGGTCACTGCCGGTACTACAGTATACAGGAGCTGTAAAAAGTAGTTCTGACTTAAAGCACATACACTACAGAGGCTCTTGTCGCTCATGGTGGTTTCGAGCAAGTGAGCAAGAGAGAGAGAGAAAATGGCAAAGCTGCCTTCTCTATATCGCAAAAGTTCACTCTGGTCTGTGTAGTTGCAGTGATGTCTTTTTAATCACCCTTTCTTTGTCTTCTTTGTCTGGTTTCCCGCCTTTTGGGGCTATCCCATCTAGGTGCTGGTGTTAATGGCAGATGATGAGCCGCACTTCTCACCTGATCCTGGGTTAAGTGGCTTCCCGTTAATTTACAATGGCCCTCTTTTGTCTGGTTCCCACCTTTTGGGGCTAGCTCATCTAGGTGCTCGTCACTGTATGAGTCATCTCCCCGGACCCATTGTCTTCCCAGAGAATTCTGTCTGCCCAGACATTCTCCCATAATTAGTTTGTAGGACTGGCTGGAATCTCCTGTCCACGAACACCTGGGCCCCTCCCATCTTCTCCAAACAGGCAGTAACAGTCATTCAAAAAGTCCGATATCAAAGATCCTTGGGGCCTGTGTTCAATGCTTACAATCCCTAATTGCCCTTGAGAAGGTGGTGGTGAGCCACCTTATTGAACCGCTGCAGTTCATGAGGTGAAGGTACACCCACAGTGCTGTTTGGGAGGGAGTTCCAGGATTTTGACCCAGCGACGATGAAAGAATTCTGATATATTTCCAAGTCCGGATAATCAGCCCCTCGCCCCCATGCTCCCTCCCCAGCTCTGAGCTAATATCCAGTCCAATGTGACTGTTTTTAATGTGTGGGTAATATCAGTCAAATATTATCAGTTAGGGTTTCCAAGGGGAATTAAGTGAGGAGAGAAAGTAGGGAGGAGTGAGGAGAAGTTGCATACCTTTAGAGGAAATCAGGAAAAACATTCTCTGTTCTTTCTGTTGTGCTCCTTTAATCTCATCCCCATATTAAGCATTGCTTGTCATTAAATCCTTCATAAGATTTTTTTTTAATTCTGGTTTGTAGTGTTTTAGAAGAGCAGGAGTAGAACTGATGAAAGCTAGTGTCCCATTTGAAGGCATCAGATGTTGGCTAGTTAGACCCATCAGATATAAACTACGTCAATACCAACATTACCCTTTGTATAACCATAGTGTTTTTGTTATCATTGAGAAACCCTGATAGTTCAGCAAATTGTTTTACCAAATTAGAGGGAAATTGGTAGTTGAAAGTTGCATTACATACAGCGCAATTTGTCATGTGACTTTATCTTTGCGATGTGGGGAAGGTTGAGTGAGATATTTCAGGGATAGAGGGGAAATATGGTCTTTGTGGGTCATCAATAAGGGATACTGCAACTCTAGTGAAACACCTTCATCATGTACTAGATTGTAAATATTGCCATGCATGTAATTGAATGTCAAGAAGAAAGATTGGTTCAATAATCATTAACTGTGTCCATTTATTTGAGGCTGACTTCAGACTTAAAAGGCACAGATTCCAGATACTTTCTGTATAATGATATAACCTTGGTTGTTAATTTCAAGAACCTTACTACAGTAGAGTCCTTACATAAGGCTGTCCAATACTGTGACCAAGGACATTGCCAGCTCCTTCACTAATACAACATCCCTGTACAATGCCAATGTTCTAACATGCTCTTTGTTTGACTTCTGAAGACAGCACTATAAATGTGTGACAAGACAACCCAGTGACAAGGAGGCTAACTGAATAAACCAGGGGAAGATTTCCTCTGTGCAGTAGATGTAACAAATCCTAAATGCGTTTATAAAGAATATTATTATGACTTTTCTAAACCCACCATCCAGAGGAAATCTTTGCCCTTTGGTGGCTGACTGTAGTTCAGGGGTCATCTTCTGAACAGACCAAAATAAATTAAATGGTAGCACCCCTTATAGAAAAGGATTGATTTCCACATGGAATCTGTTAACTTTACTGTCACAAAAACGCATCCAGAAATATATGGATTGACAAATTCTTCAATGCAACAATAACTTGTGTACAAGGATATTTTCATTGATGTTATCGGATTGTAGCATTATTGCAAAATTTGAATGACACACACGACATCTTTTTTTATTGTTATTATCTACTCTTCAAAAAAACACTGCTGTCATATTTCACCCTGTACTAGTATGAAACATGAAAGCATGGTGTCGCTCATGTGAGCATCATGGGAACATAATAGAAATCTAGAATGCCTCTTTTTATTAACGTGAGTGTAATATTTCTTTGCAGCTTTCAAATTCACACACTCTTGAGATGTTCTGCTTCCAATGATACACATGGACAATAGAGAAGCAGAAAACATTTCTTAGCTGTGCTAGCTTCATCAAAGTACGATTATCTGGTGATATATCTTTATTGAATTCAGTTAATACATAAAGCTGTTCATTATTTGTCACGAGAATCCTGCATTCGCATAACCCAATTTAAATATCAAAATGGAGTCATGCAGTGGACTCCTAGCTCCAGATTATTTATGAAGCTATTAAACAAAAGAGGTCCCAAAACAGACCCTTTTGGGTAGTAACATTCTACCAGGCTGATAACAGTCCTTGTACCAATACCCTCTGGGTTTTATCGGTCAACCAATTATGTATCCATTGTAAAATATTTTCACTAAGTCCCGCTTTCATTATTTTCAATACCAACCTTTTCAGAGGAACTGTATCAAAGGCCTTACTGAAATCCAAGTACCCCACATCCACTGCCTTCCCCCTATCAAGCTCCTTTGTCACCCCCTCAAAAAAAAACAGTAAGTTAGATTGACAAGACCATCCCTGCATGAACCCATATTGGCTATCTTTTATGGTTTCATTTCTATCCAGATGCTCTATGATCTTATCTTAAATAAGGGTTTCCATAACTTTACCCACAATGGGTGTCAGACTCACTGGTCTGTAGATTCTTGGGTGATTTTGCTACCTTTTTTAAAAAGAGGAGCATCTGCCTTTCTCCAGTCCCCAGACACCTCTCCAGTAATCAGTGATTGCTGGAACATTTGTGTAAGATTTTCCTCCCTTAATTCCTTAAGGATCCTCGGATGCATCTTATCCTGAGATTTATTTACCTTTAGATTGCACAGCTGTTCAGCAGCCATGCTGCTAGTAATATGAATTTGTGTCACAACTTACCTCTACAACACCCTTTAGCTCCTTTTCCACATCAAATAAGTCATCTCATCTTTCGATTAGGCTCTTTACAGCCTTCTGGACTCAACATTGAGTTCAACAATTTCAGACCATAACCTCTTTTCCAACGGCATGTGTTGCTGATGATTCTGATATTCCCATTTACACCTCCTCTAGACCCATCTTTTGTTTCTTTACTTGTCCCATCGCTCTCCCTGCTTCGGGCGGCCAGCTCTCGCCGCTCGCTCCCGCAACCGGAGCGAGGTGCTCGGCGAGTCGGGCAGAGGCAGCGCAGCGCGGTGAGCAGCAGCCAAGCCGACCCGCTGGAGCACATCAGCCGGCAGCTCCTCGGCGGGAAGGAATTCCGACTGGGAGGAGGGGAGCCGAGCATGGCGGGCAGAGGCCAACCCGCGAAGAGAGAGAAGTAGGACCCGGGCCGTGGAGCGTGGAATCGGCGACGGTGAAGAGGAGGCTGAATTGGAGCATTCACATCCCGACGATGTGTTCGGCGAGTCGGGTGGAGGAGCGCAGCGCAATGAGCAGCAGCAGCAGACTCACGACACGCTGCAGCACGTCGGCCGGCAGCTCCATTTCGGGTAACTCGCAGTCCGGATGGGAGGAGGGGAGCCGGGCATGGTGGCCAGAGCGGGAGAAGCAGGCCACCACACGTGGAGCCGGCAACAGTGAGGAGGAGGCCGCGGTGAAGAGGAGGACGGAGCGGCTGAGGGACATCGTGCTCCCACTGCCACTGGAAGCCATTGTATTGACTCTGAAAGCGGCGCTGTACGTATAGCTGACGCGTCCCTACAGGGAACAAGCATTCCTTTGTACTTGTTACATATGGCAAATAAATCTAATCTGAATCTGAATCTGACCTTCCCTTTTGTTTATTCCTCTCCTCCCCCCTTTCCCTGCCTCTGTACTTGCTTAAAACCTGTTACATCCCTAACTTATTCCAGTTCTGACGAAGGGTCATCGACCTGAAACATTAACTCTGTTTCTCTCTCCACAGATGCTGCCTGACCTGCTGAGTATTTCCAGCATTTTCGGTTTTAAAATAAGTTACCTGTCTCCTTCTTCATAAAGACAGAGGCAAAAAAACTTCTTATGCACTTTTGCAGCCTGTGCAGCATCAGTTGTCATTGCCCTCACCCGAACCCACTTTCAGTGGCTCCACTCCATTCCTCATTTTTCTTTATCTCTACAGCACCCTTTAGTTCCTTTTCCACATCAAATAAGTCACCTCGGGGGAAAAACTCGGTATCGCCCCATTTGGGGCGCCATTATCGGCCGTGCGCAAAGTTTAGCGCCTGGCGCAAATTATCGCCTCCGACAGCAAACTTGGCTTTTATCACCCCTGGAGGTGATTGGAGCGCTAAATCAGGCGCTTCACACCTGTCTTAAGGCGCAAAGGCCGAGGAGCGAGGCGCTACCTCAGAGCACTGGCGAAGCAAGGAAGGGCAAATCAAAATAAACCTGCAAAGTGCTGCTCAGTACTCAAAACCCCTTCACACAGCGTTGAATCTCTCCAGAAGTCTCTCTCGCTCTCTCAGAATACGTGGTGCAAAAATGTCACCGACAAAAAAAGGCAGGAAGCGGTCGCCTTTAAATAGCGCTCCGCTAGTTCCTTTCTGACAGCATAACGCTCCCCTCAACCTGTCGTTGCTAGCGGCAGGCGGTAAGGCAGGGAGCGCCACTCAATATCCGGTCCGGGGCACTAACGGGGCGTTGTGCACTCGACTGATGTCACAATCTGCTGGCGCAGGAGACCGTGGCGGTAGTGTTTAGCGCCGCCGCAAAATGTCTAGTTAATTTCGCGAGCGGCGCAAACATTGCCGCGCCCGGGCGCTAGTTGCTTTGCGCCCCATTAGCGCCCCATTAAGGCGCAAACAACTGAATTTTTCCCCCTTCATCTTTCTCTTTGGCACTTTACAGCCTTCTGGACTCAACATTGAGTTCAACAATATAATTAAAACATTTGTAAAATTATTATCTTTCACTTCTCCTGCCATAATCAATTCAACATTTTTCTTTGCCATTTTGAAGCCTTTCATACACTCCAGACATACCTTTTGGTATTGAATCTGCCTTAATTCTGTGCTATTTTCCTTCATGGCCTTAAATGCTTTTTTTGTCCTTTATGAGTTGCTTGGTTGGCCCATTCAACCAGGTTGGAGTGCCTTTAAACTTGGCACCATACTTTTGCATGGGTACACATTGGTCCGTTGCATTCAAAGTCACCTCCTTGAAGGAGCTCCAAAGTTCCCCCACTCACCTCGCCATAAAAATAATTCAAGACTTACCTTTAAAGGGCCTCTTCTCTTCCGTCGCCCATGGAACTGCACTGCACTGCACAGGCTGTGACTAATTCCTACCTAAAATGGCAACCTATTTGCGTCATATGACCCTGAAACAGACAGGCGCTTGGACACCTGGCTGTAGGTCCCTCTTAAAATGGCGCCGGCCGCATTAATGGGGCGGTGAGGCTACCTATCCTGTTTTGAGGTCATTAACATTAATGCCAGACAAGGGCACTCGAAACTGACCCCATAATAGAGTAGTGGAAGCGAAAACCCTGGATTCAGTTATGAACCAATTAGATGCAGCAATGTTGGGGCAAACTTTAGGGTCATTCTGGAATGATGAACTAAGATTGGCCTTTCTCGTCTATAATTATCTTGGTGATCCTGTGAGCATTACTGCACAGGATGATCCCAGCACTTAATTCTTAGAATCAACTTAAGGAGCTGCGTTGCCACTGGATTTATCTGCGCATTGAATGTTCCAGCAACTCTCTGGCTAGATCAGATGACCTGAAGCAGGTTTGAAAACTCAACCGTGCCTATTGCCTTAAACCAATTTTCTGCCCATACTTCAGTATAAAACAATTTAGAATACTCATTGGAAGCATAATGTTTGACTTTGAACAGTGCAAAATGCCACTGTTTTTGTTGAAATGCACTGCAAATTCCACTTGTTCCTTTTTTTTTCATGTCCTCTCCTTTATTTAGGGTTTCCCTCCTCTTCTACCCACACCCCCCCCCCCCCCGCCCCATCACTGAACGCTCACCAGTTCTGTACCAAGGCCTCTGCCAAACGGTGTCCCATCAAACAACTGGCCCCTGAGAGTTTCTTGAGGGCAGTTGGGGTTCATGCACCAGCTGATTTACCACCTCACCCCTCATGTGGAGAAGCACCTGCCCTCTGCTTCATCTCCATTGAACATCACAAGAGCATTAGGAACTTGCAAAGCTAAGGAGACACAGGCTTGAATACATCTCCTTCCATTCCATAGCACCAAGCCCTCTCCCCTTTAGATTATAACTAACAGAAAGGTATCATAAATTTATCTAATGGACAGGTTTGAATATAGCTGTGATTACCTTAGACAGTTGAAAACAATTTTTTTTAAAGTGCTTTTAACAAGTGCTTAAACATTTTATCCCACATCAAACTTTTTTTTTCCTCACAGCTGTTTCCACTGATCCTTTCTTTTAAAGACAGAAGTCCACAATACTTAACCCTCTCACCCACACTTCCCTTCGTAATGATCTTGTAAACAAGGCTGTGGCCGTGTATGGATAGGATTTCTGTCAAGGATACACTTCCTTGGGGTTTTTGCTCATGATGAAGGCCTTGTTTTGAGAAACTCGCTCTACAGAACTGCAAAGTTCAGGCGGTGCTGTCAGTGTAGCCTGAGAAGCCAAGCTTTGCAGCAAGAGCATTGCACGCTCCTAATCCCCCACAGATGGCGAGGGTAGAAAGAGGTTTGCACCAGGCTAAGTCCTCGCGTGAGAGCTCACAGGCAGAGTTTAATGGATATCAGGAGAAGCTTTGGCAATAATACACACACGGGGTACCTTTGCACAACCCCCATAACCCCGGCTCTCGACCCCCCCCCCCGCCAAACCCACCCCACTCCTTGCGCCCCCCGGCCCCTCCATTCCATGTGGAGCTAAACTATGGAATAAATGGGAGAGGAGAATTGGGTGGCACAATTAGACTCGAGCCTCTTTCACAGTGGAGTTTCACACTTGAGTCTGTTGTGGATTCTGCAGCTGATTCGTATTAAAGTTTTGTTGCATAAATATTATTTGGGTTTGACTTTTCATAAAAAAAATTAACAGCCACATGTGCTTCCTATTTTTGTGGAATTCTACTTTCAGCACAACACTGTGGGGAATAAAAAGACTCATCTGTCATGAGGGATGGTGAGACGTGTCCTTCCCACCAACACTAGAAAGTGTGAGGATTCTGGATGGTAAACTATTGATGTCAAAATAGGTTTGATTTAAAGACATAGACAGCCCTTATTAAATATAATGGATACCAAAGAGAATAAGCTGCCGCCTTCTTTCCAATGCTTCTGCTGGTTAAGGCAATCAGTAGCTGAATCATCCAGCCCAGGAACACCTTAGACTCAATTCCCAGTTTGTGCTGAGTTAGGGTTAACTCAGTTAGGGTGCCACTAGGAGCACTGCAGTCGGTCTTAGTGTCCCCTGATTTAGGGAGAAACAAATTTGCCCACGGTTCCTGCTCCCTGATTCCTATAAGAAGTGCGCATGCGGAATTATCGGGTAGGGACAGGATCGAACTTGGCTTTAACTTCTAACCCACCCCCTTCCCCAACTCAGTGTCTAGGCTCAGACGCAAGTGCGGCACTGAAGGACACGTGGAGCCCACGGATCAGTACACCAGCAGAAGGTCTGCCCACAGGAGAGGAAGCGGGGAGACAGAAATTTGAAAAGGGATGGGGTAGGGAGAGGGAAGTGAGAGAGAGATAGCTTTATGTCACTTAACAGGGAAGCATTGCAAAATCGGAAGCTGCAGGGCAGTAAATGCTTTTAAAGTAACCACTTTTGCCGCACTAGCAATGAACCACTGGCTGCCTCCCAGCCAGAGAGCAAATCAAGTGCCTTGTGGAATGTGAAACCACTATGTCTGCAAGCCTCTGGGAAGGAAAGAGAGAGAGAGAGACGCCTTTCTTTAAATAAGACATTTGTGACTGGAAAACATTTTTCAAATCAAGTTTTTTTTGCCAGGAGTAACAATTTTCAGTTTACAAGAAAAATGGAAAGAATCTGAATCAGGTCAGGTTGGTGTAAACAATCTCATTCGGATCCTACCACCCCATCGGTCCTCCAGCTCTGGGCAATACACAGGATCAACAATAATCTGAGGCCGCTTGGCCCAAGTTGGGACAGAGCTGGGCAGATGAAAGGAGCTCAGCATCTGGTGACTTAATCACTTAATAGTCACGCACTTATTTAATCTTTTCCCTGCGTGCTTTCGCATCTGTGCACGTAGAAATATGCTTTTTTTTTCAAGCGGGCGAGGCTCACCGTAAATTCGTCTTGGCCAGCAGTGTAAAACGGGCCATAGCGAATGGGCAGCTCATTTTGCACTCCACCTGATTTACTTTTCCATTGGCTTCAACTTCAATCAGTTCCACCAACTGTGCATTCAATGAATTTCCTGCTTCTTCGATACGTAGCAGTTTCTTTCAATTTTGTTTATATGCCTCTTTCTGTAGCTTTCCCCACATAACCCCTCCCCCACCCCCATTGTTGCTGTAAAATTGTACACTCAGAATTGCTTTAGCACCAAAGAGTTATTAATTTAACAAGAGAATTTTTCTATTGTGTCAAGTAATGCCATATTTCATGATAATATGTAAACTGAGATAAACAGATTAATAATGTTACATTAACACCACGGGGCTACTCAATATCTACCTCATTAATCATGCTGCTCTAGATAGGATGCTGCCATGATGCAGTTAGGAGACAACCTTCAGATGGACCATTCATTTTGGAGCAGGGTGACAGGAAAAGTCAGGAAAACATTAAGAATAGCGAGCTGAGAAAGGAAAAACGATTGCTATTATAATTCCGAGAGGCTTTATTTTCACAATCTTGCAAAATCACTTGCTTGTCACTTGGTATAAAATGATTCTACAGATTCACAAGCCTATTATTTTAATCTGTTAAAGATTAGTGACTCCATTCAGTGCTGCATCATTGGGAGGCAAACTATACTTCAGATTGGAATATGCTACATTCAGAATGGCACCTTGTTATGTGCCTGTTTGCAATTTTCAAATTCTATTGATACAATTCAGTAAGAAGACAACAACAACGTGCATTTATATAGCGCCTTCAACATAGTAAAATGTCCCAAGTCGCTTCACAGGAGCGTTATCGGACAAAATTTGACACCAAGCCACATAAAGGAGATATTTGGACAGGTGACCAAAAGCTTGGAAAAGAGGTAGGTTTTAAGGAGAATCTTAAGTCCAGCGCAATTGGAATCATTATCAGCAATAAATTCGCAGAAATGATGTTCAGTGACAACTTTGCAACCAGAAGTCATTTAAATTCTGCAAGCATCAGAACTGGCTGGGAAAAGGGTTAAAGTTGATGGGAGATGGGCTGGATGGACCAGGAGGTCTTTTTCCTAGCCCCTCACTATTTGTACGTTCGTAATAAAGGGAGAACTCTAATTTGGCATTCCTAGCATATGCAGGGAAATTGTACATCCCCAGCCCATTACAATGAATGGATAGAAAATCAAGGGCTGAGGGTGCACAATTTTATGTCAGAATAAAACAAGCGGAACCTCCCCCGCCAGCACCCCCCCCACCCGCCGCTAAAGTTGCTCGTCTGCCCGCTATGTTTGACCTTTGAATCTGTGTGTCCGTTATCTGTTTCCTCATTGGTTTAGTCTCCGGTCCTGTATTTCTGCGGATTGTTCCTGATCTCCTGCTGTAACTTTGATGAGACATCAGCAGAATCCCTGGAGAAACAACATAAATGGCCATTTGCAGCTGTATCTGCCATTTCTCCTGGGGAGTTGCACCGATCTCCTGCTAGAGAACTGCCCCCTACAGAAATTCTGGGTGTCTGTGTTTTCTTCCATTCTATTTGGTTATTATGCTTCTTTTCTATTTCCATTATTCACCGACTAACTTTCAATACAAAGGCGGGTGAGGCTTTAAGTTTCAGTGATCATAATGTGATCACATTTAAAAAGAAATGTCAGCTGTGGCTCAGTTGGTAGCCCTCTCTCCTCTGAGTCAGAAGGTTGTGGGTTCAAGTCCCACTCCAGAGACTTGAGCAATGAAATCTAGGCTGACACTCCAGTGCAGTACTGAGGGAGTGCTGCACTGTCGGAGGTGCCATCTTTCGGATGCGTTAAACCCCGCCTGCTCTCTCAGGTGGACATAAAAGATCCAACGGCACTATTTCGAACAAGGGCAGGGGAATTATCCCTGGTGTCCTGGCCAATATTTATCCCTCAATCAACATCACTAAAACAGATTATCTGGTCATTAGCACATTGCTGTTTGTGGGAGCTTGCTGTGTGCAAATTGGCTGCCGCGTTTCCTACATTACAACAGTGACTCCACTTCAAAAGTACTTCAGTGGCTGCAAAGCGCTTTGGGATGTCCTGAAGGTGCTATATAAAGGCAATTCTTTCTTTAGAACAGAGAAAGTTCAGGGGAGATTTAATAAAGGTGTTCAAAATTATGAATAGAGTAAATAAGGAGAAACTGGGGGTGATTTTGTCAATGGGGAGCTTTTGGCGGCAGACCTCCCACTTGTCGGGTTTCAGTCCTGCCTCCAACAACTTCTGGCCAACCCACGCTATTTTCCCTTGATTGACCTTGTTAAGGGGGCCAATTAAGGGAAAGCCGGTTGCAAAGAACGTCGACGTATGACGTTTCATCTGTCAAAACTTTTTATCAGATGAATTGTCATCGTTTGACAGCTCTGTGAAGCTGTCAAACGCTGACATTCTCTGTAGTTTGATGAGGTCTTGAATTCATGTAACGAAGAGGGAACAATGGTAAACGGAGTTTAAGGCACTGAAACAATCCACAACATAGGTATGGTTTCTAACTTGCTTTCTACACCGGCCACTGGACAAGGTGATGTATGGCCACTTAAATTTACCAAGATGAAGTTTTACGGCTCTATCAATTGGTGGGACTGATGAAGAACAAGTAGACTTGATAAGCAGTCCAGAAAATCTTTAAAACTAACCACTTGATTTAAATCCCGATACAAGCACCTGCTCACAGGCCTGATGGCCTCATATCACATTAGGAAAGCAATACATCAATCCTCCGTCATTGGGCTTTTGATGAGCTGGAAAATAGACCAAGAAGCTGTTTCTTAGTCAATCAGAACTCATTTTCTTTTTACAGGTTGCTCTCACCTCCAGAATGAGTAGGAGGTTCAGAATGAAGAAGACACATAAGGGAAGTATTTAAAAGGCAGTTTCTTAAATAGAGGTGGGGTGGGGTGGGTGGGAATTGGGTTAAATTAGGTAGAAAAAAATAGAAATAATAGACAAGGGACAATGAGGAGGGAAATCCGAATTAAGCTCTAAAATCCATGCCGCTACCAACGCTGACCTCTTTGGAGTTTGCAGGGTCAGTGGGAGGGCATCTCATTTGCTTAGGAGGTGCTCACATTATTACTGGCCCATCTCCGCTACCTACCTACTTCATGCAGTCGGAAACTCAGGCACCTGCCTGCCTTTGGGAGTGAGGGAGGGAGGGTTTGCCCAGGCACCCCTCTCACCGAGAGTGCTCTCTTATGGCCCCATTTACGTGGGACCATTTACGTCCATCTGGAGGCCGGTATGTCTTGTGTCACTCAGAGTACCATCCTCAACTCCTTTGCTGGGTCATGATTGAGCCGGGGTAGCAAGATCTCCTGGCCCCAAGGGAGGAGTCCTTATCTCCCCCCACCCCCCACTCCCCTCACCCAATATCGTTAGTATTGTAAGGGGTGGCTGGAAGTTCCTCCCCTTACAAGGCCAAACAAGTCCTTGCCATTTGCTGGTGGGATCTGCTGGACTCCTGTTGGGATTATGATGGGTGCCTGACAAAACCGCCGTGCAAATTTGGGGCCTTAGTATTTGTTTCAGTGTCCTGATGTAGAGTGGAACACTTGATCAAACTAGGGACTCTGAAATCTCTGTGGCAGTCTAAAGGGTTTTATTTTCTGTCTTTGTTTCTCACTTAATCCTCCATTGAGATCTTCCCATAGCTCCCAAGTTTGCACCGCTAGACTTCAGTCCTGACGAAGGGTTTCGACCTGAAACGTTGACTCTATTTCGCTTTCCACGGATGTTGCCTGGCCTGCTGAGTTTTTCCAGCATTTTCTGTTGTTATTTTGCACTGCTAGAGTTGGACACATCCTTGATAAATTTGGCCTTAGCCTTACATACATTTATCTGGTGGGGTGCTGAATCTAATGCAGCATCTACACTAGTCGTCTGTTTCACACGATGTATTAAAGAGACAGACCCCAATTGTCTGATCATACTTTTCCCCAACTCCATTCTGCTTGTGCTTGAATTGCCCACTTTATCTGTGGGACATTGAAATCCCTATGATTTTTATATTATGATGCCCTGCTTCTCTCTATTGAGTAAACAACCCAGGGGTGGAAGTTTTTTTTGGGGCGGTAGCAGTAAACGGGCGGTATAGCATTGGCCGGCTGTTGTACGCCCGCCCGATATTCAGTTCTACTGAAGTCAAGTCAGGTGGGGTGCATAAGAGGCAGCAGATACGATATCGCCTGTTTTGTGCTGTTGGTGAAGACCAATTTCAACCCTTCATTATCTACTTGTTTAGCTTGAGCTAGTGGTTGACAGCAGTAAAATAAATCTGTAAGATATTATAGCGATTTCACTTCCAAATAATAAGAATGGAGGATTTTTTTGAGACTCGATGGGGAGATCTGCAGAACCTACTTTTATCTTCAAAACGATCCTTGCTCAGTTGTGATTCGGTTATTTTCAAATATTGGATTAAAAGGTCACAAGTAACATTTTGTTCAATATGGAAGCGCGGATTGTGAAGAAATGGAACCTGGAGAACCTAAGGTGTTGTGTATGTACCTTTAAGGGAATAACTGGTCTCAGACTGCAGTACCGGCAGTGACCACCCCTGTATAAAAGGCCCTAGCAGGCTTCTGTAGTTTCAGTTTCCAGGTTGTCTCCATTCAGTAAAGACTTGTTATAATCAACTCCTGCAGTCCGTGTCTCAATTATACACGGACATAATACTGGCGAACTTACCTGCAAATCGGCAGCACCTCAGACGATGTTATTGAAGGTCGGAGCCAGAAGAAAGAAAAAAAAAATAATCCAAGGAAACTCGAGAAACAGGCGTCGACCATGGGCTACCGCCTTCCAAATCATCGAATTGAAAAATTGCAGGAGAGACTGTCGAGAGCCAGGCTTGGTTCTCCAGTCTGTGGTTTCCCAGCTAATCGGGCTGGTGGCAGGTAGTGCACTGATCCTTCCTGGGCTGCGGCGGGCTAGAGCTCGATCGGGTGGCTCTGCAACGGGGCCGGGCAGCGAGTCGGGAAGCAAAGAGAGAGAGAGAGGGTGGAGCACTCAGGGCGCGGCCGGTGCTTCGAAGCCGGGCAGCGTTCGGACCTAAGAAGAGGGAGGGAAGTGTCCCAGAGGGTCCGCTCCACGACGGGAACGGTTCTTCAATTAACGGAGCAAATATTGAAGTGCGATAGAAAAATAAAAATACCGCGGAGAGCGGCGTTGGCAGCAGCGATCGGGGAGGTGCGAAGACCATAGGGCGTCGCCATTACAGGATAGTAAAATAAATATAATCGCCAGCAACAGTGTTGGCAGCAGCGGCAGCGGCGGGAAAGCGCGGGAGGTGCCATCTTAACTCGGCGGGGAAGAAGGAAAAGCACGGGAGGCGCCATCTTAACTCGGCGGGGAAGAAGGAAAAGCGCGGGAGGCGCCATCTTAGATTTTCAAGATGCCAAAGACTGGCGATATCACTGCCTTCGATAATGCAATAGAAGACTGGACCACGTATGTGGAAAGAGTCGAGGTATATTGCGAGGCAAACGAAATAGCCGATGAGAAAAAGGCATCGGTATTGCTAAATTTAATGGGCGCAAGAACGTACGGCCTATTGCGGGACCTGATTACTCCAGCCAAACCGAAGGCGAAGAGTTTTAACGAAATTGTTGCTATCCTACAGGAACACCAGCAGAAAGATTTAAATTCCACAGGAGAAATCAGCATAAAAATGAGAGCAATGCTGATTACCTTACGGAACTACGCAAGCTATCAAAGCACTGCCAGTTCGGAGCAGGACTGGCAGATACCTTACGGGACAAATTTGTCTGTGGACTCCTGAGTGAAGGAACCCAGAAGAGGTTACTCTCAGAGAAAGAGCTGACGCTAGATAAGGCTTTCAGCGTGGCAGTATCGTACGAAGCAGCAGCAAGGGGAGCTGTGGAAATACAACAAAAGCCACAGGAATACGGCACCCACGAAATGACACGGGGATTTGCAAAATGTTATCGCTGCGGCAGAACAAACCATGACCAGAAGGACTGCTGGTCCAAGGACAAAATATGCAGGCAATGCGGAAAGATGGGACACATTGCACGAGTTTGCAGGTCTGGGAAGAAGACCAACGACAACAAAAAGGCTACTAAGGAACCGTACAGGAAAGTACAAAAGATGACGGACAGTAGTTCCGAAGACCAGATGAGCGATAGTGAATCCGGGAACAAGAGACTAAGCTGTCTCAAACTTCACAACGTAATCGCAAAAGAGGATCACTGAACCATTTGGGTCACCCTCACGATAGCAGGGTCCCAAGTCAAAATGGAATTGGATACAGGATCAGCTCTAACCGTCATGAATCGACGAGACTACGAGCAGCTATTCTCACACATACCCTTGAGAGAGACATCCATTGTCTTGAGGACGTATACGGGGCAAAAAGTATACCCCAAAGGAAACATAAGGGTGCCTGTCGAATACAACGGCAAGAAAATACGGAAATTGTATCTCTACATTCTGCAAGATGGTGGACCACCGTTATTGGGACGTGAATGGATCAGAAAGATAAGTTTAGACTGGCACTCCATTCAGGCACTGACGGTGGCTGGTAAAAAGGATGACAACGTCACTCCTGGACGATTGTCAACAATCTTAGCTGATGCCAAAGAGGTATTTCAACAAGAACTGGGCACTCTTAAAGGCGTAACCGCCTCGATAAAAATAGAGGAAAATGCAATTCCCAAGTTTTTCAAAGCAAGACCGGTACCATATGCAATTCGCCCAGCCGTCGAGGCAGAGCTGGAGAATCTGGAGAATGCAGGCATGCAATCTAAGGTAGACTGGAGCGAGTGGGCGACACCCATCGTTCCTGTCATGAAGAAAACGTTAAACAATAAGTCTGAGGAGCCAAGGAAGGTTCGCATCTGTGGGGACTTCAAGGTGACGGTGAACCCAGTCCTTCACACAGTACAATATCCTCTTCCAAGGATAGAAGATATCTTCGCCTCACTATCTGGAGGGAAGCGTTTTACAAAAATTGATCAAGCACAAGCATATTTGCAGATGGAGGTTGAAGAATCCTCTAGGAAGTATCTCACGATAAACACTCACAAAGGTCTTTACCAGTATAATCGACTGGTATTCAGAGTAGCATCAGCTCCGACGATATGGCAAAGAGCGATGGAACAAGCCCTGCAAGGGATTCCGGGGACTCAGTGTTACTTGGACGACATCCTAGTGACAGGTGAAGATGACAGTGAACACCTTGCCAACCTAGAGCAGGTGCTCACTAGACTACGTGAACATGGGCTACGAGCCAATCACCCCAAGTGTGAGTTTTTTAAGAAACAGATATCGTATTGTGGCCACGTGATTGATGAAGAGGGGTTGCATAAGTCCCCTGACAAAATTGAAGCGGTAGTTAAGGCTCCAGCGCCTGAAAATGTGTCGCAACTGAGGTCATTCCTCGGATTGGTGAATTACTACCATAAGTTTTTGCCGAATTTGTCCACAATTCTGCATCCACTGAACGCCCTACTACGAACGGGAGTAGCATGGAAATGGAGCGATGAATGCAAGCGGGCCTTTCAGAAGAGTAAGGACCTAATCACTTCAAGAGAAGTATTGGCTCACTACAACCCATCACTACCGATTAGACTGGCGTGTGATGCGTCTCCCTACGGCATTGGGGCGGTACTGTCACATAAATTCCTTGATGGTTCAGAGAGGCCGATAGCTTTTGCGTCACGCTCGTTAACTTCAGCCGAGCGTAACTACACCCAGATTGACAGAGAGGCCCTCAGCCTGGTGTGGGGGGTAAAGAAGTTCAATCACTACCTGCACAGTCAGATATTTACTCTACTAACTGATCACCAACCTCTCGTCTCCATTTTCAACCCTCAGAAGGGCGTACCGATAATGACGGCACAACGGCTACAGAGGTGGTCCCTTTTCCTAGGGGCTCACCAATATGACATCGAGTACAAAGGAACTAAACTGCATGGGAATGCTGATGGATTGTCGCGCCTACCGTTGCCGACAGTGGAAGAAGAACTGGCAGTGGATCCAGTGGAGTTATTCCACTCGACTATAGTCGAATGTCTCCCTGTGACGAATGCAAACATAGAAAAGGAAACACGAAATGAGCCGACACTCTCCTGGGTCTATGATTTAACGGTGAAGGGATGGCCAGCACATGGCGAACCACTGCTGCCAGCATTCTCGCCGAGAAGAGAACAGCTGTCAGTGTGCAGAGGAACCTTGATGTGTGGATCCAGAGTAGTAATTCCACCCAAATTGAAGGATAGAGTGCTCAATGAGCTTCATGAGGGTCATCTGGGAGGGGTAAAAATGAAGAACTTAGCCAGAGCGTTTGTGTGGTGGCCGGGAATCGATAGAGAAATCAAAGAGATGACCAAGAGCTGTACAGGATGCCAGAAGGTCCAAAACGCCCCACCACAAGCCCCTCTACATCCATGGCAGTGGCCCTCATCTCCATGGCAAAGGGTGCACATTGATTTTGCTGGTCCCTTTATGGACTCGATGTTTTTAATTGCGGTGGATGCACATTCAAAGTGGCCAGAGGTAATAAAAATGTCCTCAACCACCACAGAAAAAACTATCACAGTCTTACGAACCATATTCGCCAGGAATGGGCTGCCTGAACAGATTTGCTCTGACAATGGACCACAGTTTGTGTCTGAAGAGTTCCGGAGGTTCTTAAAGAACAATGGTGTTAAGCATTACACATCTGCCCCATATCATCCAGCCACTAATGGATTGGCCGAGAGGTTTGTTCAAACATTCAAGAAGGCTATCGAGGCAATGTGTAATGAAGATATACCCCTACAGCACAAGGTGGATAACTTCTTGTTTGCCTACCGGAATGCGACACATGCGGTTACCAACCAAACTCCAGCCATGATGTTCTTCAATCGAAGGCTACGATGCCGCTTGGATTTGGTTAAGCCAAACGTCAGAAGAGATGTGGAGAACAGGCAGTTTCAGAATATGAATGAAAGGCCGACCAGGAGTTTTAAGATAGGTCAACCAGTTTTGGCCCGGGACTACCGCACAGAGAAATGGCAGCCAGGAATGATCTGTACACGGCAAGGACCTCTAATGTATACCGTGGACTTTGGGGAGAGCATTGTAAGACGCCATGCTGACCAGATTCTAGAGTCACTGGAAAACGTCAACTCCACACCACGATCTGATACACCTGACGATGATACCGAAGTACCAATTGCATCTACCGCAGAATCGGTGATATTGGAAGCAGACGAACCAAACAACAACATTGATCCCGACTCAACCTTGCCAGAAGAACCTGATATCCCAAAGAGGCGTTATCCAGACAGAATCAGGAAGCCTCCTCAAAGACTGAACTTATCATTGCTTAACTTCAACCAATGTATCTAGCAACCGTAATTGTAATTGTAATTAGTTATTATTTAGTTGTTAAATGAATGTTATGTACTGTTTATCTAAAAGGGGAGGAATTGTTGTGTATGTCCCTTTAAGGGAATAACTGGTCTCAGACTGCAGTACCGGCAGTGACCACCCCTGTATAAAAGGCCCTAGCAGGCTTCTGTAGTTTTCAGTTTCCAGGTTGTTTCCATTCAGTAAAGACTTGTTATAATCAACTCCTGCAGTCCGTGTCTCAATTCTACATGGACATAATATAAGGGTCTCTACCTGGCATTTTCTTTTGGAGGGCTTATATTTTCAGTACGGTCTCCCATATGGTCTGGTGGCTTGCCTTGTGTACAACACAATTTTAAACTTAACATTTTCCAACCCAACAAAGTTATAATTTCTGCCTCTTGCAGATGGGTTCTGTTATGATCAGTGGTAATGGGAATAATAAGGGAAAGAGATCATTGTGCAGTTGTTCAATGGAATAATTCAACATAGATATGGACATTCAAAAAGATCCACATGTACTTTAAAAAGAAAATCAGAGACCTGGATTTTCCTTTCCAACCTCTGACATGTGTAATGCTTATATTACTTTTGTGTATTATTTTTTAATTCATTCTCAGGATGTGGACGTCGCTGGCAAGGCTGCATTTATTGGCCATCCCTGATAAGGTGGTGATACAACAGTACGGCTTCAGAGGGCAGTAAAGAGTCAACCACATTAATGTGGGACTGGACTGGGCCGAACCGAGTAAGGGCAGCAGGTTTCCTTCCTTAAAGGACATTACTGAAACAGTTGGGTTTTTATGACAATCCAACAGCTTCATGGTTGCTTTTTTTTTAAACTGATAGCAGCTTTTTATTTCCAGATTTTCTTTTAACTGAATTCTCAAACTGCCATGGTGGGATTTGTACTCGGATTCCCTGGACTATTAGCCCAAGTTTTGATTGCCTTGCACCCCATCATCCCTTTTGTCATTTAATCACTCCTGTTCTCCACCCTATTGTTATGTTCATAAATAAATAGACGTTTTCATTATGAACAGCTAGCTTGAGCTAGTCATTTATTCAGCCATGTGGACTAGTGTACAGGCATCCATCTTGACTACTGCCTTGTGGGTAGCCCCTTACTAAACACACAGCTACACCTAGTGTACCATTCTAGAATGACATGTTACTGATCATTACATCCCCCTTTCTTTGAGGTTAAACAAAATCAATATCAATCAACTTTCAAGAACAATGATAAAGATGATATCAGTAACACTTTTGTTTTCTTTGTACTCAAAGATTAAGTCTATCAGGCTTTTTTACTTCACGTGTGGATCTTCTCAGCACAGGTAAGTCTGATGTGTTTTCATGAGAGCCTGTATCTGTGTTTGTGTTAGATTGTTCTGGTGGTGAGTGACAAGATTCAGTTGCGGCATTGTCATCGATTTGCTCTTGGATAGTTTCTTGTGTTTTCAGGAGGGAACGGCGGTTCCTCCTGAGAATCTGTCCCTCCTCAGTTCTAATAGTGTATGACCTTGGTCCTACTTCCTCAAGAACTGTAGCTTTCTTGTTCCATGCATCTGGATCCTCAATCCTGACAACATCATCCCTTGTCAATGGTTTCAGAGTTTTGGATGACTTGTCATAGTGTGACTTCTGTTTCAGCTTTAACAGTTGAAGTCTCTGTCTCAGTTCCTTACTCTGCTTTTCTTTTGCACAGCAGGGTAGCATGGTGTGCAACTTGCGACCCATTATGTGTTCCATTGCTCTATGAAAGATTTCAGATGCAGATATTATCCCGAAAGGCATTCTGAGGAAACAATACCTGCCAAATGGTGTGTTGAAGGTACAGTATTTGGTGCTCTCTTCATCCAGTTTTAGTTGCCAAAATGCTTGTGAGGCATCGAGCTTTGTAAAGTATCTGGCACCTGACATTTCACTGGTGATTTCTTCTCGCTTGGGAATCTGGTAGTGTTCACGTTTTATGTTTGCATTTAAGTCCTTTGGATCCATGCATACTCTTAGATCATTGTTCTTATTCTTTACACATACCATGGAGTTAACCCAGTCTGTTGGCTCTTTGACTTTCCTGATGACTCCTAGTGTGGTCATTCTGTCCAGTTCTTTCTTGAGCCGGTCACGCAGGGGTGCTGGAACTCTCCGTGGAGCATGTACCACTGGCTGAGCATCGTGCTTTAGCTGGATCTTGTAAGTGAATGGTAGAACTCCAAATCCTTTGAACACATCCTGGAAATTACTCACTACAGAATCCACCGTGTCACCTGGTCTGCTTATGGCACAGTTTATACGGTAGACTCTCTTGACCAGTTCTAAGTCCTCACAAGCTTTGTCACCTAGTAGTGAATCAAGTCCTCAGCCACAACAGAAAACATGAGATGATGCACTTTGTCTTTGCCTGTCACTTTAAGTGTGCATACACCTAAGCTATCTATTTTCTGTCCATTATAGTTCTTCAGTAGTACTGACTTTTTCTGTATTTTGGGCTTTTCTTTCATATTTTTAATGTCACTCATACTGATTAAGTTTGCTTTTGCCCCTAATGCTCCATTTACCTGCAGTGGCATTATCCATTTGTCCTCTTTTACTGCATTAACTTTATGTTCAGCTTTGTCCATTCCTGAGGGCTGCACATTTTCTGTATCCTTTTCGATATTGTCACATGACACCATTCCTACAAAAAATGTCTCACTTAAATCAGTGTCCTCATTCACATTGACTTGTTGCCCTTTCTTTGTTTTTACTTTTGAAAAGCATTGTTTGGCAAAGTGATTATTTCCATTACATTTTGTGCACATTTTTCCAAATGCTGGGCATTGTCTTGACTGGTGCTGGTAACCGCAGCGTTTACAATTAAAAATTCCATCCTCCGGTTGCTTTGCATTTCTGTTCTGCGCATGTTTCTTCCCCTCATAGGACACAGCACCGACAGCAGCACAGTCACTCATTACAGTCGCATCATTATTGATTTCACTGAAAGTCTTCGCCTGCTGTTAAGCTAACTCACTGGCATGGCATATTTTCACAGCTTTCTCCAATGTTAGTTCAGTTTCTCTCAACAAACGTTCCATGACCTTTTTATCATGAATACCAAACACAATCTGGTCATGAATCATGGATGATTTCAGGTCAGAGAAATTACATGTCTGTGCTTTCAGTTTCAGATCAGTCACAAAGCTATCAAAAGTCTCATTTTGCTGCTGTGCCCGTGAATGGAACACGTACCTCTCATAGGTCTCGTTCTTTTTGGAGAACAATGTGTATCAAACTTCTTTAGCGCATCGTCCATTTTTTCTCTGTCCTCCTCTTGATCAAATACAAGCGTATTAAATACCTCTATCGCCTGTGGGCCTGCAACCGTGAGCAGTAACGCTATTTTCCTTGCGTCTGGCTTCGTACCGAACCCGATGGCAGCAATGTAGAGTTCGAATTGTTGTTTGAAAGTCCGCCAATTGCAATCGACATTCCCCGTGAGTTTCAAACCCTCCAGTGGCTTCAAATTCTCCATGTCGCGTTTCACAATATTCAGCAGATATTACCAATCCTGGTACCATGTTATGTTCATAAATAAATAGACGTTTTCATTATGAACAGCTAGCTTGAGCTAGTCATTTATTCAGCCATGTGGACTAGTGTACAGGCATCCATCTTGACTACTGCCTTGTGGGTAGCTCCTTACTAAACATACAGCTCCACCTAGTGTACCATTCTAGAATGACATGTTACTGATCATTACACCTATCACTGACTTTCCCCTTTGTTCTTTCCTCCCCTCCCCCTTTCCCTGCCTTTGTATTTGCTTAAAAACTGTTAAATCTCTTCTTCCAGTTCTGACGAAAGGCCATTGACCTGAAACGTTAACTCTTGTTTCTCTCTCCACAGATGCTGCCTGACCTGCTGAGTATTTCCAGCATTTTCTGTTTTTATCTCTGGATTACTAAGCCAGTAACATAACCACTACACTACCGAACCTGTTTTACATGTACGGTAATCAGGATTTCTAAAATGAAAACTGCGTCAAATAAAAGAAAATCATTGTGTGATTGAATGGGTTTGACCCTAATTAGAACTAGCTCATTTCACGTGCAGTCAGACTTTTAGGGGAATATTTATATTGCTTACTCTCTGTCTTATGGGTTAAACTACATTTGCTTAGAAGTGAATGTGCTTATTGTTGAAAGATAACAGAGACCAACTGAGTCAGCATGCAGACAGACAGAGAGCACAGCATTATGGTTTTGATATCAGCTTAGCCTCCCGCCAGCACAATCTCTTCTTTGTACATGGTGTGCCTGTCACAGTGCTTCACTCCGACTCAGTTTACATCCACTGGGCAGCAAAGAGGCTGATAAGGAGAAAATTAGTCCTTATAGCAGAGGCCACGTGCACAGACGTGTGGCATGTCAATCTGCCAAATGAAAGGCCAATGCCAGCCTTTGAGTTGTGTGTGGGGTGGGTCGGTCACCACCAGAATGAAGAAAATTCCTGTTTCTCAGCCTGGGATTATTAACATTTGATAATAGGCCAAAAAAACTTCAAATAATTCCTAGCAATTTTTTACTGGGAATTAACCTCGTCGTTCTTCTATGAACGGCCTCCAGCATTTGAATGTCTCTCTTATTTCTTGGTGACCAAAACTGGTTGCAGTATTCCCGGTGGGGGTCTGGCAATAAAGTTTGCTCATTACCTCCTGACTTATGCTCTACTGTTTAGGCCATGTCGTTCAACATCCGATTGGCTTTGTTTATGCTGCTCTGCATTGATTGGACAAGTTTACCATCACGTCTACTTAGACTTCCAGGTCTCTTTCAGTTTCATATTTAGCTATTCCATAGAATTCCATAGAATATACGGCACAGAAACAGGCCATTCAGCCCAACCAGTCCATGCCGGTGTTTATGCTCCACTCAAGCCTCCTCCCATCCTTCCTCATCTAACTCTATCAGCATAACCCTCTATTCCCTTCTCCCTCATGTGCTTATCTAGCTTCCCCTTAAATGCATCTATACTATTCACCTCAACTACTCCTTGTGGTAGCGAGTTCCACATTCTCAATACAATTCATGAAAGCAGGTTCAATAGTAATTTTCAAAAGGGAATTGGATATATACTTGAAAAGGAAAAATTTGCAGGGCTATTGGGAAAGGGCGTGGGAGTGGGCATAATTGGATAGGTACAGCAAACAATTAGGAAGGCAAATGGTATGTTAGCCTTTATTGCAAGGGGGTTGCATTATAAGAGTAAAGAAGTTTTGCTGCAATTATACAGGGCTTTGGTGTACTGTGTACAGTTTTGGTCTCCTTATGTAAGGCATCAAGGGGTATGGGGAGAGAGCAGGAATATGGTATTGAGATAGAGGATCAGCCATGATCATATTGAATGGCGGAGCAGGCTTGAAGGGCCAAATGGCCTACTCCTGCTCCTATTTTTCTATGTTTCTATGTAAGGAAGGATATTTTATTAGAGGCGGTGCAACGATGGTTCACTAGATTGATTCCTGGGGTGAGAGGGCTGTCCTATGAGGAGAGATTGAGTAGAATGTGACTATATTCTCTGGAGTTCAGAAGAATGAGAGGTGATCTCATTGAAATGTATAAAATTCTTAAAGGACTTGGCCGGGTAGATGCTGAGAGGCTGTTTCCCCTGGCTGGAGAGCCTAGAACTAGGGGTCATAGTCTCAGGATAAGAGGTCAGCCATATAGGACTGTGATGAGGAGATATCCTACTCCTATTTCTTATGATCTTATGGGCTAAAAATTGAGTAGCGCCCCAATTGAGGCACTAACTTCGCAGGGGCGCTAAAAGTAGCGCCTCAGAAAAATTAGCGCCCCCGCGCCAGAAATTGAGTGGTTGCATCCCAAGAGGGAAGCGGGGTGCTACTGGAAGCACCCCGCATCCCCCTTGGGGCGCTGTGAGTGAATATCGTGGCGCTACGTGCTGCAGCGCCACATGCTGTGGCACGTCGCGCTGCGGTATTGCAGGCCTTCCTCCCCTACTTAAAGGGGAGGGGCCTTGTGCAGCGCGACCTGGGGCCCAGCTGGGCCCCCGGGGATCGGGAGTGCAGGCAAAAGAGCCCGGCACCCAAGAGAAGTGCCGGGCTCTTGGAGCGCAGCCGGCACGCCGCGTGCGGGGGGCTTCAGGAGGCCGGCGACGGGAGTGCAGGCAGGTGCTGGCAGGCGGCCAGCAACAAAAATGGCCACCCCGCACCTCGCCTTTAAATTGCGCCTCCCCGGCCGCAGGTACACCACCCTGACCCTGTCGGACATAGCGTCCGGCGGTAAATCAGGGGGCACTCCCGAAGATCACGGCCGGGGTGTGAGTGGGGCGCTGCGCACACCAATGACATCATCGCCAGCGGCGCAGCGCTACTGGTTAGCGCCACCACTAACCTCCCGCTGAATTTGGCGGGAGGCGTGGGCAGTGCCGCGCCCGGGCGCTAGTTGGTTTGCGCCCCACTTAGCGCCCTCTTAAGGCGCTAATGGGTGGCGCAACCAACTGAATTTTTCCCCCTGTGTCCTTACAGCTCTTTCAAAGAGCCAGCACAGGCACGATGTGCCAAATGACCTCCTTCTGTGCTGTAAGATCCTAAGAAGTGCTCGTGTCTATTTTCCCTTCCTGCATGTACCACTTTCAACCTTTCTGCATTAAATTTCGCCTGCCAACAATAAGATATAGATATGCTTTAAAAAAAAATTGGCTCTGCCTTTGCCCGTTGAAATAAAACTGTTCTGTCCCTTAAAAAGAGCAGCCATTAAAAATAAATTGTATTGCTGCCTTTTTGCATTCATTTCTTATTAGGCACATCTTCTGCTGCCTTCCTTCTTACCAGGGATGTGTAGGGGGATGGGGCGCTGCTCTGCCCAATTGCAGGGGTCTTTAGTGCCTGTTGATGTATTGGGCCTCGGTCTTCTTTATACCCTTGCAGTTTATGTTAGCCTGCAGGTCGGGTGTCACTAAACACCCTCTAAGGAGATAGAGAACAACAGCTTATAGAGGAGGACTAAAATATGGTGGCGACCCGCACAGTTTATACCTAATCTGTGGGGTACTCCTGAGCCCAAGTGCTCCTGGAGTCCTCTCTCTTTTCCCTAGTCTGCTGTTCCCTTGTTTGGCGGATTCGAAGCGCCCTAATGCCCCTATCTGGTTCTAACTCCAGAATTTGGGTGGAGAACGATGCACTTTAAATAGACACTCGGAGACAAGTAGTCCTTGGAAAAAGAACAGGTGACAACCAATTTTATTTGCCAAGGTAAGTTCTACCACAAACGTAATAAACACACACACACATTTATAACTATAAATAAAATATGAGAGAGAACGGACACAATGTGAATGTTTACACAGTTTTATCTTTACCAAGTCTAATCCCACCAACCCACTTTCCTACCTAAACTAGACTGACAGTTGCAGACCCTTGGAATATACTCACAGCCCCCTCCCTTGACAGATGGAATTTTGAGTGCGGTTGTTGGGTTGTTGTTGTTGCTGTCGTCGTCGGAATTCGACCTGTGCCTCGGGGTTCGCCGTACCCCAAACCTTGGAGAGGACCTTGCTGCGTCTGGTTGGGTTTTCTCGAAGTTTGGTTTTGTTGATTGCGCTTTCGGTCGGTTGTCATTGGTTGGTTTGTACTTGATGGAAAAGGTTCCTGAAATTACTGGAGTGAATGCCGTCTTCCACAGCCACTTCGGTCGTTGGTGCCTTCTTGCCGAGGTCCCCGGAACGGGAGTCAGTATACGGTACGGCTTCTTGCGGCGATGTTGCACCATCTGGTAGCGGAGTAAACCTTCAGTATACCGATTGAGCCTGGGGCCTGATGGTGGATCTTCTCCTCAGCGCGGTTGGAGTTCTTTAGATGTTAGTTCGCCCCAGCTCGTCCCTCCCGGGCTCGTCTTTTCCCTCAGCATCTTAACTCGCTCTCCTGTTAGTTCTTCTGGTAATAGTTCTCTCTCAGCGTTGGTCCTTCTTGTGTTCCATATTTATACAGGTAGGTGTGAGGACAGGGGTATTGTTTTGAGTGCACATCAGCTCCTCCAAGTCTGCTGCCCCATTGTGTCAGTCCTGGGACTTGATTAGTTTGGGCCACCTCTTAACTGTAGTGATCCCAAGACTATTGTCCCTAGTCCGAGTTGATTAAGGTGATGATGGTTTGTATTCGTAGCCCGATTAGGGGTGAGTCACATATTCAAACCCGGACCGGGTGGTCCCCATTGGCCGGGGGTTTCCTTGCTTCAGGTCTGACTCGGTCCCCTGATTGGCCTTTGAGAATGCACTCTGCTTCGATTGGCCGACATCTATGGCTCGCCTCTGAGCCACAGTCCCCTGTATTCGGATGTCCCAGGCATATCCCAGCCTGCTTGTCGGGACCTCTGCCTTGGCCGAAAATGTTGGCTTTAAACTGTATAGGGCAATCCAATTTTTGGTAAAACATGGTTGTGGATTTTCAAACCCTACAGTTGTGACATAAATTACTTCAGCTTCATCGTAATTGCGGCCAGTCTGTTACGTGTCAGTTGGCATTATATGAAATCAGCCAATGCAGCTCAGGTAAAATGTGTGTTTATCACAAAGAATTCGTTTTCAAAACAAACACAGGCTGTAAAGAAAATGTATTGACAGAAGTTGCAAGTCATAAATACAGTCTCAAACCTCTATAAATGAAACAATCGTTGGAGTTCATACCTGTAGCATTTTCCAGCGGGCTGAACTATTTTTCCATCAGCTGTATAAATCACAATATATTTTTAATAAAAAGCTAAACGTTGTTTCACGAAATGCAGCCCAGCTGTTTGCAATCCTCATTACAAAACATTGTTCGCGGAAGGCGATCAGGTCAAGAAAATAGTTTTTTAATTTAAAAAAGTGCTCCTTCACTATTAAACACACCTTGTTCAAGTTCCTGGCTATCAAACAACTAAAGTTTTGGTGATTACTGGTACTAAAAGTAAGAAGAATTTTCATTTTCATTGTGATTCAGTGGTAAAAATTTTAAGTTCAACCCAAAGATTGAGTCCCAGCTGCACTGAGTCAGTCTCCCGGTGCGAGGAGGGTGTGAGGAGGAGCTTCCGACCACATATCTGCAGCGTAACAAAGACCGCCTACTTCCACCCCCATAACATCGCCCGTCTCCGCCCTTGCCTCAGCTCATCTGCTGCTAAAACCCTCATCCATGCCTTTGTTACCTCTGGACTTGACTATTCCAACGCACTCCTGGCTGGCCTCCCACATTCCACCCTACTTAAACTTGAGGTCATCCAAAACTCGGCTGCCCGTGTCCTAACTCGCAGCAAGTCCCGTTCACCCATCACCCCTGTGCTCGTTGACCTACATTGGCTCCAAGTTAAGTAATGCCTTGATTTCAAAATTCTCATCATTTGTTTTCAAATCCCTCCATGGCCTCGCCCCTCCCTATATCTGTAATCTCCTCCAGCCCCACAACCCCCCGAGATATCTGCACTCCTCTAATTCTGCCCTCTTGAGGATCCCTGATTATAATCGCTGAACCTTTGGTGGCCGTGCCTTCTGTTGCCTAGGCCCTATGCTCTGGAATTCCCTGCCTAAACCTTTCCGCCTCACTACCTCTCTTTTCTCCTTTAAGATGCTCCTTAAAACCTACCTCTTTGACCAAGCTTTTGGTCACCTGCCCTAATTTATCCTTATGTGGCTCGGTGTCAAAGTTTTTGGCTTAAAATACTCCTGTGCAGCGCCTTGGGACATTTCACTACATTAAAGGCGCTATATAAATACAAGTTGTTGTTGTAGACACCTCGGAATTCTAGGAAAAGCATGCTCACCTCTACATCATCATGGTTTGATTTCACAAACTCAACTACTATCCCTGGATTAATCAACCAAACAACACCGTAAAGACGATGGACATACTCTGCCACAGTTCTGTCAGAAATAGACTCTCCCTCCCCAACCCCTCGACGTCCTCACATTAGGCCAGCATGATTGAGATGCGGCCTTGTCCTCAATTATGAAATAACCTGAACAAAAGTGTATCAAACTCTTGGTTGCTATTTTTACAGTGCTCGACAATCATGAATACAGCCCAGAAACCTGCAGTGTGATCGGGAGATGGTGCATTGCATGTGCAGCGCATTTTAAGCTGATGGGCTAACTTATAATGATCAAGAATTGGGCAAAAATGTGTTTCTTGAGACTGTCAAAAAATAGGCTTTTTGAGTCATGTTGGGATTTTTATCAGTACTGGCCTAGTTCCTAATCAATATACATTCCTTTATTTATTTTTGATTTTATACTAGGTTGAATTAGAAAGGGAACATTTCTGCCTGAGTTAACCAGAAGTTCCTTTTCCAGACCATTGTGTGTGGTCAGTAATGGATACTGATGCCAGCAGATATTAAAACATTTTCCTTTCAAATATGTTGGCACTGACTCTGATACTAGCACTTAAAACAATATCAATTGACCACAGTAGCTTTCATTACTTGGACCTGTTCAGCATTCAACACATTTCACAATGTTTGACATTAGCTGGGTGAGTAAATTTACACACCTCTCAATTATTTTTTCTCAAAGAACAATGGGGTAAACTTTCACCTTCATTCCTGGGTGGTAATCTGGCAGAGCAGATTCCTGTTGTGGAACCTACCTGATTTTAAGCCCCTTCAAATCAATGGCATGAAAATTGGGTGGCTTCTACAATGGGTAGGCAATGCCTAACGTCGCCCCCATCCCCAAGATTACTGCTGGTAGGTAAAAATTACCCCCAATATTTCCCTTCTGTGCAGAATGCCTCCTACACAGACTCCAAATGTCCTCTGACATTATTCAATTCTAGGGCTTCCCCTGGTGGATCAGCAACTTTATCCAGTGAGTATCTGAGCCATAGAGACCAGAAAGATGCCAGGTTTGATATCTGGTCTGTGTTGAGTTAGTTGATCTCAGCCTGCGTGGTGATAGGGACACCGCAACTGGCTTCTGTGCCCCTGGGTTTGGAAGGGTGCATTTATGGGCATCAGATCTGGTTTTGATCATGGTGCAGACTTGTGTGGAACATTGGAGAAGAAGGATTGTGAGTTGAACACGATCTTCTTGACCATCTGACACTATTCACACACTGTAACACAGCCTTCAGGCCATCAGTTTCAGAGAGTGTACTGTACTGCTTCTAGTTTTTCAGGAAGTTAGACACATCTGGAGTACTGTGAGCAGTTCTGGGCACCACACCTTAGGAAGGACATATTGGCCTCGGAGGGAGTGCATCATAGATTTACCAGAATGATACCCGGACTCCAAGGGTTAATTTACGAGGCGAGATTACACAAACTACGGTTGTATTCCTTGAAATTTAGAAGGCCAAGGGGTGATTTGATCAAAGTTTTTAAGATATTAAGGGGAAAAGATAGGGTAGATAGAGAGAAACTATTTCTGCTGGTTGGGGAGGCTAGGACAAGGTGGCATAGTCTAAAAATTAGAGTCAGGCCTTTCAGGAGTGACGTTAGGAAACATTTCTATGCACAAAGGGTGGTAAAAGTTTGGAACTCTATTCTGCAAATGGAAATTGATGCTAGGTCAATTGTTAATTTCAAATCTGAGATTGATAGATTTTGTTAACCAATGGTTAAGGGATATGGGGCAAAGGCGGGTATATGGAGTTAGGTCACAGATCTGCCATGATCTCATTGAATGGCGGAACAGGCTCGAGGGGCTAAATGGCCTACTCCTGTTCCTATGTCCCTATGTTCCTATGAAGCCTTGCAGAAAATTAGAAACTGTATGGTACTACATAAGAACATAAAAAATAGGAGCAGGAGCAGGCCAATCGGCCCCTCGAGCCTGCTCCGCCATTCAATAAGATCATGGCTGATCTGATCCTAACCGCCAATCTACTATCACAGAACCATCTCCTGAATCTAACAGAATTAGACACACGAAATAGGAGCAGGATCAGGCTACACGGCCCCTGGGCCCGCTCCGCTACCCACAGGGCCATGTCCGATCCGAACCTAGACTCATGTCCAAATTCCTGCCCGCTCCCCGTAACCCTTAATTCCCTTTACTTCTAGGAAACTGTCTATTTCTGTTTTAAATTTATGTAATGATGTAGCTTCTATAGCTTTTTGGGGCAGCATATTCCATGGACCTACCACCCTCTGAGTGAAGTAGTTCCTCCTCATCTCAGTTTTGAAAGAGCAGCCCCTTATTCTAAGACTATGCCCCCTAGTTCTAGTTTCACCCATCATCGGGATCATCCTCCCCGCATCCACCCGATCCAACCCCTTCACAATCTTATATGTTTCAATAAGATCGCCTCTCATTCTTCTGAACTCCAATGAGTAGAGTCCCAATCTACTCAACCTCTCTTCATATGTCCATCCCCTCATCCCCGGGATTAACCGAGTGAACCTTCTTTGTACTGACTCGAGAGCAAGTATGTCTTTTCTTAAGTATGGACACCGAAACTGTATGCAGTATTCCAGGTGCGGTCTCACCAATACCTTGTACAACTGAAGCAATACCTCCCTATTTTTATATTCTATCCCCCTAGCAATGAAAGCCAACATTCCATTGGCCTTCTTAATCACTTGCTGCACCTGCATACTAACCTTTTGAGTTTCGTGCACCAGGACCCCCAGATTCCTTTGTACTTCAGTACTTTCCAGTTTCTTGCCATTAAGATAATAACTTGCTCTGCGATTTTTCCTGCCAAAGTGCATAACCTCACACTTTCCAGTATTGTATTCCATCTGCCAAATCTCTGCCCACTTACTTAGCCTGTCTGTGTCCCCTTGCAGGTTTTTTATGTCCTCCTCACTCACTACTTTCCCTCCCATCTTAGCATCATCTGCAAACTTTGATATGTTACACTCGGTCCCCTCCTCCAAATCGTTAATATAGATTGTAAAGAGTTGGGGACCCTGCGGAACACCACTAGTTACTGATTGCCAGTCTGAGAATGAACCATTTATCCCAACTCTCTGCCTTCTGTTAGATAGCCAATCCTCTATCCATGCCAGAATATTACCCCCAATCCCGTGATTTTTTATCTTAAGCAATAATCTTTTGTGTGGCACCTTGTCAAATGCCTTTTGGAAGTCTAAATACACTACGTCCACTGGTTCCCCTTTATCCACCCTATATGTTACTTCCTCAAAGAACTCCAGCAAATTTGTCAAACATGACTTCCCCTTGTTAACTCAATTTCAGTAGGCCATATTTTGAAGTGGAACACACAGTATGCCTGCAGATGTGGCAGATAAGGGTTGAGTTGATGCTGTACTAAATGTATCTTAGGACAATAGCTGTGTTCTACATAACTTGCATGGCAAGTTCTGTTCCTCTGGTCCCAGCTTCTAATCATCCAGATCCCTCTGCTTGATTTTTGTTTCTCTATCAGTTAGGGTTGGCAGAGAACATGTTGTTTCTGAGCATGGGATAACATATCAAATATGTTACGAAAGCCTGCTGCCTGTTCCTTGCTTTGCTATTTGTTTTTTCCAAGTGACAGCTTAGTTTCATCATTTAGCTTGGAGAGTGGGGAGAAGCAGCATAGGAGTGCTATACTTCAGGGGGTGATGAGCTTGTGGTACATGTTCATTAGAATCTGATTCAAATCTCCTGCACTCTAAAAAAGAAATATAGCACCTTTTACGACCTCAGGACATCCCAAAGAGCTTTACAGCCAATGAAGTACTTCTGAACTGTAGTAATGTAGGAAACACAGCAGCCAATTTCCGCACAGCAAGCTCCCACAAACACCCAATGTGATAATGACCTGATGATATGTTTTAGTGATGTTTGTTAAGGGATAAATATTGGCCAGGACACCAGGAAGAACTCCCTTGCTCTTCTTCAAAATAGTGCCATTTTACATCCACCTAAGAGGGTAGACGGGGCCTGGGTTTAACGTCTCATCTGAAAGATGGCACCTCTGACAGTGCAGCACTCCCTCAGTACTGCACTGAAGTATCAGCCTAGATTTTGTGCTCAAGTCTCTGGAGTGGGACTTGAAACCACCTCTTGACTCCGAGGCGAGAGAGTGCTACCAACTGAGCTACGGCTGAGACCATTCACAGGGGCCCTCAGGAAATCTCACAATTTCCCATATGAGCAGTCCACCCCAGGAGAGCAGGAAATAGGAACTAGTGGGTCACTGGCCAGCCACCTTCAGCAAGGTAAAGCTAGCCATGTCAGGTCATGGGTGCATCGCACCCACAGTATTAACATTTAGGGAACAGTTCCTCCCCCTAAGTAAATGGGGGAGAAATTCAGTATCGCCCCGTTTGGGGCGTAAGTATCGACCGGGCATGAAATTTTGCACCTGGTGCAAATTATCGCCACCTTTTGGTAAATTGGCCTGCTTCGCCCCAGGAGGTGCTTGTAGCGCTAAAACAGGCGCTGCACAACTGTCTTAAGGCGCTAAGCCGGAGAAGCGAGGCGCTACCACCGAGGGCGGGCGCAGCGCAGGTGCGGCCAGTTAGCGATTGCATGCAGACACGCTGGCGCCGGTCAGCTCTTAAAGGGGAGGTTCAATCTTGGATTGCAGCCACACCCTGCGCATCGGAGCCCTGATTCTCGGCCTGGACAGACCTGCTGCCACATTCTTAGGCCTAGGACCATGGAGAGGGCCAGGGAGCGAGCGCAGCGGTTCAGCGAGGGGGCCTTGCAGGTTCTGGTTGGCGCGGTGGAGCGCAGGTGATCTATCCTGTTCCTGGACAGTGGCAGGAGGCGGCTGCCCAACGACTATCGCAAAGCTTGGAGGGAGATGGCTCACAGAGTGACCTCCAGCAGCATTGTGCCTAGGACCCCTGTGCAATGCAGGAAGAAGTTCAACGACCTCACTCGGGTCGTCAGGGTGAGTACCCTTTTCAGAATCCTCTTCATCCCTGCATGTCGACCTCACTTTATGGCCAAAGGGTCCTGAAAGCCCTAATGCCCAGCCCTCATCCAACACCTTTCATGAAACTCACACGCACATTCAGCACGTTACACACTGTAAGGGCTATTCCACCATGGGAGGCAGTGCAGCCAAGATCAGGGCTTCACACTGTAAGGGCTATTCCACCATGGGAGGCAGTGCAGCCAAGATCAGGGTTCACAGTACTCAGAGCCCATCCTTTCTCTTGCAGGGCAAGCTGGCGCATAACAGGAGGCAGCAGCAACAGACCGGGGGAGGCCGGCCTTACCTTCAAGCCCTCACTGATCTGGAGCAGCGAGTCCAGTGGATTATGGCAGGCCGGATGATTGGCCCCGTCGCCACTGGAGATGCCGACCCCGTTCTGGACAGCAATGGTAAGGTCATCACCTTTTTGACCTCTCTCCTTCCACTTGTGCCTCACACCAGCATCCTTTGCCACTATCGAACCAATACAGTACATTGCAGCACTCATGCCTCCCTCGCTGCCACCCTGTCGTCACGCTAAAGCCACTCTTGTACCTCCCTGCTTTCAGATGCTGATTCGCCAGGTGAGGAGGCGGGCCCTCAAGCTGCCACTGTGAGTGACTCTGAAGGCAACGACGAGGAGGAAGCCTGACCATCAGTGCCACCCTCAGCCGAGGCAGCCCATGGCCATAATGGGGACACGTCTTCCCTGGAGGGGAGCAGGGGGGAATGGTCTAAGGAGGGTGAAGCTCCGGGGCCCAGCGGGCTGCAGCAATGTGGGGGTGTAGGGAAGCTCGGCGGCCTTCTCCCCGGGGGAGAGTCTGGCCTCGAGTGCTGCTACAGTGAGCGCAGAAGAGGTGCGGCTCCTCGCTGAAATGAGCGCCCAGGCAGAGCACAGGCACACTGAGCTCATGGCTGCAGTGGCAAGGATGCCCGAATCCATTGAGTCACTGGCAAGGAGTGTCCAGGACTTTGGCGCAGCACAGGCAAGGAGTGTCCAGGACTTTGGCGCAGCACAGGCAAGGAGTGTCCAGGATGTTGGTGCAGCACAGGCGGCTGCCATGCAAGTGCTTAGTGCTGCAATGCAGTCAGTGGCTGGTCTCATGCAGACGCAGATTGAGGCCACACGAGCACTGACTGCTGCCACCCTCACTGGATTGGGCACGAATCGCCGGGGCCCTCGCCGCGCCGCAGCAGGCCAGCAGTCTGTGCTTCAGCAGATTGCTCCGCATGCTGCAGTGCTGCCCCGTGGGAGTGCCAGTGTGTCGTCCGACCAGGGAGTTGTTGTCCTCTCTCAGGATGACAGCATTCCTGCTGCCAACACTGTCACTTCTCCACTGCAGCTGCCACCACCTGTATGACAGACTGCTGCCGCCCATGCAGAGTTGGAGCAGTCAGCAGCCGGGCCCTCCAGGCCCAGAGCTGGTCCAGGCTGTCCCTCAAGGGCATCTGCAGTCTCAGTTTCTGACACTCAGCAGCCTTCCCCCAGCCTTGCTGCAGCCACTGGGGTCCCATTGTGGAGGAGCTGCAGGGTGGGAAGGGGCGAATCTCGCAAGCGAAGCAGATCACCCTCGAAGGGCAAAAAGTAGGAGGTGTGGCAAAATGCTATTAAATGTTTTATTGAAGGCCGAGGATCGTGGTCATTTTTTGGTTACTGTTTTGTTCATTGTCTCCAGGTTGTGAGAGCCAGTTATGTGACTGACTGCTTTTTGGGGGATTTCTCTCTATTACTTTGTCATGCGGGAAGGGCACACAGTTTGTCAAATAAAGAAGTGTCTTTATTCAGAATGTGCATGTTTGCTCTTTGAACTATTTGTTGCCTTGACCGGCTTAGGGGTTGCGGCACGGTTACATTCATGTTCTTTGAATGACAGAAGCCATTCCCTCAGAGGGGGCCTAGAACCAACTTGCTATAAGCCGCTGATGGACGGCCCTTGCACTTTGTGCCTCTCTCCTGTCTTGGTACTCCTCCTCCTCCTCCTCCTCCTCCTCCTCTGCTGGTGCTCCAATGTCTGGTGTCAGTGGCTGAGTCCTGAGGATTGCCAGGTTATGCAGCATGCAGCACACAACAACGAAATGGGAGACTCGCTCAGGTGAGTACTGAAGGGCTCCTCCGGAATGGTCCAGACAGCGGAACCGTTGCTTGAGCATGCCGATTGTGTGCTCAATGATGTTCCTGGTCGCTTGATGGCTCTCATTGTATCATTTTTCAGCAGGGGTGCTGGGCGAATGGAGCGGGGTCATCAGCCAGGTGCACAGAGGATAGCCCTTGTCCCCGAGAAGCCAGCCTCCTGGGTGAGCCGGGGCCTCGAAGATGTCTGCCACAGAAGTCTGGCGCAGGATGAAGGCGTCGTGGCTGCTGCCTGGAAAGCGGGCATTGACAGCGACTATCAGCTGTCTGTGGTCACAGACCAACTGGATGTTCAACGAATGGAACCCCTTCCGGTTGCGGTAATCCTCGGCATTCTCTTGTGCGCCCGCAAAGCCACATGCGTGCAGTCAATGGCGCCCTGCACCATGGGGAAGCCCGCTGTTCTTGCAAATCCCATTGCATGCTCTTGCTGCTTGTCCGGGGTCATGGGGAAGGAAATGTACTGACGTCTCCTTTTAAAGAGGGCATTCGTGACTTGACGGATGCAGCAATGCACCGCGAACTGGGAGATATTGGCAATGTCCCCAGTAGCGGATTGAAAGGAGCCGGTGGCATAGAAGTTGAGAGCCACTGTGACCTTCACTGCCACCGACAGAGACATCCTGCTCCTCAGTTGAGGCTACAGATCTGGCTGAAGCAGGTGGCAGAGCTCAGTGACCACCTCCTTGCTGAATCGCAGCCTCCAAAAACACTGCTCCTCAGACATGTTGAGGTGTGAGAACTGTTGGCGGAAAACCCTGGGACGGTAAGGTCTCGTGTGCCGATGCCTGTTGGCCCTCCTCCATCTGGCCATGATTGGCACTCTCTCTCTGCGTCTCTGTACCCTCTCAATGTAATGGAGAAGCCCAGCGTTCCCACCCATTGCAGCCCCCATTGTATGTGGCCACTCAAGGTTATGCCGGTGAAAAAGCAAACCAACTACAGGAAACTTTGTGATATCCGGCACCGACGGGACCGAGCTGTTGCCGATCTATCAAAACTGCCGGACAAACCAGCACTAATGTTGAAGCATACGGATGTTTTCAGCTCTGTCTCTGGCAACAAACACTGTTGCTTAGCAACAGCTTCTAAACAGTCGGCCCGTACTTTGGAAGCATCTCTATAGCTTAGCAACAGCTTCATAGAGACTTTGCAGAGCCTGACTGTTGAAAAAAAAGCCACGAGAAGAAAAAAAAACCTAACAAAACGGCTCCTGATTTCTGCCGGTGGATCGAGGTTTCCGGACATTCAACCTCCGGATAAACCAAAGTTTCCTGTACAAAGTTCTGGCCAGAAGCCAAAAGTACCTCTGCGAGCGCTGACTCAATGCAAAAAGCTCTCTCCCTTTGTCTCTCTGCAAATCTCTCTCTCTCTCACAGGAGTGGTCCAAAAATGGCTACCACAAAGAAGCCAGGAAGAGCCCCCTTTAAATAGCGCCCCCCCAGCCCCACAGCGACTGGGAACCGTTCCAGTCAACCAGTTGCTGGGAGCGACAAGCGGAAAGGAGGGGGGCACCATTGAATTTCCGGTTCGGGGCGCCCCAAGGGCGTTGCACCATGAAATTACGTCAGGATCTGCGCACGCAGCTGAGCGGGCGTTACAGTTTAGCGCCGCCGCTAAATGTCCGCTCAATTTCGCGAGAGACGCAGGTCTCGCCGCGCCCGGGCACTAGCTGGCTCGCGCCCCACTTATCTCCCTCTTAAGGCGCTAACGGGTGGCGCAACCAACTGAATTTCTCCCCCAATATCTTTGTCACATTCTCCACACTTTGTTTCAGGTCATTGTGTAGTAACCATTCATCCCCGGTGCCACTGTACCACTCTTTCAAATCAGGCATGCAGGAAGTTGTTTATCCATTGTTGTACTACTATTCCTAGTATTCCAGAGATATAGGGGAAGAAATTAGGTATCGCCCCGTTTCGGGCGCAATTATCAGCCGTGCGCAACGTTTAGCGCCTGCTGCAAATTATCGGCTCCCACTGCAAACTTGGCTTCTATCGCCCCTGGAGGTGATTGGAGCGCTAAATCAGGCACTACACACCTTTCTTAAGGCGCTAATGCCGAGGAGCGAGGCGCTACCTCAGAGCGCTGGCGAAGCTCATGTGATGTCAGTCAACAATGGAACACAGACACACTGACGCCGGCCAGTTCTTAAAGGGGAGGGTCGATCTTGCTCTCCATCCACACCCTACTCATTGCAGCCTTGAATCTCGGCCTGAAGAGACCTGTACATCAAAAATGCTGGAAAGAACAATGGAGAGGCCCAGGGAAAGAGCTCAGAGTACAGCCCCCATAGTCTCTTCTAAATCGATGCAAGGAAGGTCAAATCAAAATGAACCTGCAAAGTGCTGTTCAGTACCCAAAACTCCTTTACACAGCATTGAATCTCTCCAAAAGGCTCTCTCTCTCAGAATGTGTGGTGCAAAAATGTCGCAGACAAAAAAAGGCAGGATCCAGTCGCCTTTAAATAGCGCTCCCCCAGTCCCTTCCCGACTGCAAAACGCTCCCCTCAACCTGTCGTTGCTAGCGGCAGGTGGTAAGGCAGGGGGCGCCACTCAATATCCGGTCCGGGGCGCTACCGGGGCGTTGCACGCTTGACTGACGTCACGATCTGCGGGCGCAGGAGATCGTGGCGGTAGTGTTTAGCAGTGCCGCAAAATGTCTGGTCAATTTCGCGAGCGGCGCAAACATTGCCGCGCCCGGGCGCTATTTGCTTTGCCCCCCATTAGCGCCCTCTTAGGGCACTAATGGGAGGCGCAAAGCAACCGAATTTTTCCCCCATATTCTTTGCTGGAAGATATCACAGCGAGACCAATAATGTCTGTTTGTTCCAGCTTGTATCCTCAGTCTAGACCTACACAGTATAAACTTAGCATTTTCCTCTGGGTCCAACTCTTTGCTAGTTCGAGGTATTTTGAAAACATTCTAAGTGGGATGGGCAGTGCCCAAAGTCATCGCAGATTTTGAACACAAATACAAAGGATATAAGGGGATATGGAGCAAAGGCGGGTAAACGGAGTTGAGGTACAGATCAGTCATGATCTAATTAAATGGCAAGAGAAGGATCGAGGGGCTGAATGGTCTACTCCTGTTCCTAATGTTCCTAAAATTAACATGTGTTAAATGAATATGTGGAACAAATTCTCAGCACCAGCAGTTAATACTGTGCTAAAGAAATCCTTCAAAAAGAGGTTGGGAATTGAAAGCTATATGGGACAAGTATAAATGGAAGGGATTAAATACTCCGTGGAATAATTAGATTTCCCCTCTCCCACCAGTACCACGTGGACAAGGGTCAAAAGTTAACTTTTAAAAATACCGTCATTATTAATGCTACAGCTACCAGGTATTATAGGGGCACGGTGGAGGGAGGGGATGAGATGCAGGAAGACACCATTTACTCATGTGCATTTTATCTACACATATGTATCTCATTCTGCTACGCATATATTTTGTAATTTTTTTAAACATAGGGTGCAGCATCATTAGTCATAGAATTACATAGACTTTACAGCACAGAAACAGGCCATTCGGTCCAACTGGTCCATGCCGGTGTTTATGTTCCACACGAGCCTCCTCCCACCCTACTTCATCTAACCCCATCAGCATAATCTTCTATTCCTTTCTCCCTCATGTACTTATCTAGCTTCCCCTTAAATTATCTATACTATTCACCTGAAATACTCCATGTGGTAGCAAGTTCCACATTCTAACCATGCCCTGGGCAAAGAAGTTTCTTCTGAATTCCTTATTGGGTTTATTAGTGACTATCTTATATTTATGACCCTTAGGGGGAAAAATTCGGTTGGTTTGCGCCTCCCGTTAGTGCCCTAAGAGGGTGCTAATGGGGCGCAAAGCAAATAGCGCCCGGGTGCGGCGATGTTTGCGCCGCTCGCGAAATTGACCAGACATTTTGCGACGGCGCTAAACACTACCGCCACGATCTCCTGCGCCCGCAGATCGTGATGTCAGCCGAGCGTGCAATGCCCCGGTAGCGTCCCAGACCTGATATTGAGTGGCGGCCCCTGCCTTTATGCCTGCCGCTAGCAACGACAGGTAGAGGGGAACATTTTGCAGTTGGGAAGGGACTGGGGGAGCGCTATTTAAAGGTGGCCGCTTCCTGACTTTTTTTGTCGGCGATATTTTTGCACCACGCATTCTGAGAGAGAGAGAGAGACACTTCTGGAGAGATTCAGCGCTGTGTGAAGGAGTTTTGGGTACTGAGCAGCACTTTGCAGATTCATTTTGATTTGACCTTCCTTGTATCGATTTAGAAGAGACTATAGGGGCTGCACCCTGAGCTCTTTCCCTGGGCCTCTCCATTGTTCTTTCCAGCAGAATTGATGTACAGATCTCTCCAGGTCGAGATTCAAGGCTGCAATGACCAGGGTGTGGATGGAGAGCAAGATCGACCCTCCCCTTTAAGAACTAGCCAGCGCTAGTGTGTCTGTGTTCCATTGCTGACTGACATCACATGAGCTTCGCCAGCGCTCTGAGGTAGCACCTCGCTCCTCGGCATTAGTGCCTTAAGAGAGGTGTGTAGCACCTGATTTAGTGCTCCAATCACCTCCAGGGGTGATAAAAGCCAAGTTTGCAGTCGGAGGCGATAATTAGCTGCAGGCGCTAAACTTTGTGCCTGGCCAATAATTGCGCCCCAAATGGGGTGATACCGAATTTCTCCCCCTTAGTTTTGGACTCCCGCACAAGCGGAAACATATTCTCTATGTGCATCCTATCGAACCCCTTCATAATCTTAAAGACCTCTCATGGTAAAGAAAGAAAGATCTTGCCCTTATATAGTGCCTTACACATTCTGAGGATGTTCCAAAGTAACACAGCCGTACTGTCTTCTGAACTAGAACCTGTGTAGTTAATTCCGCACAGCCTTTGCCAGGTAGGTGCGCCTGGGCCTGTAAATGTGGTTGTGAAGGTAGTGACAAATGTGCATGATCTGTCTCTGGTGCAGCCTGATCTACCTGGCATCTCTCCTTTACTCCTCCTCCACCAAAACATAAGGAAAGTGGGAATCCCCATTGGAAAACCATTTTACCAAGTTTGCAGGCATACCAAAAAAATGACAGTAAAGCCTCCTGACTAAGTACAAACAGGAAAAGAATAAAAAGCAAGGAAATGGTTTAGAAATAGCCTCAAAATCTTACTATAGGGCTCTTTAAATGTGTGAACAACACACTTTGGCAGCCCTGGTTGCCCAGTTTATATGGGCAGGTAGATGAATCAGTGGTATACCAGGATAAACACCTGGAAATTGTGGGAACATCCAAATGACATAATTGAGGCCAATTCTAATATCATTAACTGCAAACTTCTGCTGCCAGTGTAAAACACTACCACAAAAATTGGATGAAGTGTTAAAAGGATGGAAATCTACCACAGCAGAACTCTGCCCATTTTTCCAATCATTAATACCCACTTTCAAGCCATTAAGCGATCAGACAATCTTTTATTTACTATCACTTCTGGGGGTATGGCCATCTCTGGCAAGGCCGGCATTTATTGCCCATCCCTAATTGCCCTCAGGAAGGTGGTGGTGAGCCGACTTCTTGAACTGCTGCAGTCCGTGTGGTGAAGGTGCTCCCACAGTGCTGTTAAGTAGGAAGTTTCAGGTTTTGACCCAGCAACCATGAAGGAATGGCGATATATGTCCAAATCGGGATGGTGTGTGACTTGAAGTGGAAATTGGAGGTAATGATGTCCCCATGCACCTGCTGCCCTAGTCCCTCTAGGTGGTGGAGATCGTGGACTGTCAAAAAATCTACTCTACTGAGTGCCGCTCTCACATGGTCACTCTCTAGATAATGGTGGTAAAGCATCATAGGTATCGGGCTGGGAACGGTTTGTCCGTATTTTGAAAGAGTGCAGAAAGACTTAAAAATAAAACTGTTGGAAAATGTTAAGTATTGTACCCACTTCTATATGTTTCCATTTTTCACTGTCCCCACATAAGAGATGGGGCTGAAGTAATTCAAACGAGAGGAAATTTATGCCTTTTCAAATAAACTAGGAAATATCTGCATGTGGACTACTTTCTGCTTTCAGTATTCGTTCTTATAGCCCAGTGATTTATCATTACCGAACTATGATTTGTGTGTGGCCGTTTATTTCAAATAAAACTTCACAGCACCATGTGACACAGCTTCTCAAAAAAAATAGTCGAATTTGACTCCTACGACTTAAGGCGGGTGAATCAAAGTCTCAGAGCCAATATTTTCTCTGACTGAAGTTTTTCTTGGCTCAAAAAAGCCGAGAGAAAAAAAGTGTTTGCTGAATTGGCCTTAAGCCAACAAAATGAACTCCGAGCCAAGTTGCCCTTGGTTGCGGAGCTGAAGTAATTGAACTGGTTTACGCCAATCTCCTTCGCACTTCTTTTTGTGAGTTTAACCAGCAGTGACATGACCTTTAAAGCTGAACCAAACAAATAGCCAATTGTGTGAACTAGTCAAAATATCCATCGAATTACCAGCTCCAACCACTTCAGTGATGCTCGGGCTAGCAAAAAGGGAAACGCTTCTGAAGAGAACAGTAAATGTGAATGATTCCTGTGTAACTGAATGATTGATTTTGGAGCCAAGGCTGGTACCTGCTTGGCTCCATCATTATGTATTGGCCACTACAGAAAGAACAAGTTATCACAGTCCACACCAATGCATCACTGCACCAACAGACTTTCTTTCCTACCCAAATGCCAATAAAATCAAATGGTATTTTTTCAGTCAGATGGAAAAGTATTATAGTTCAGAAAATTAAATATTTTTTTTTCAGCACAAGCCTTCTATTCCTTTCGCCTGTTGCAATTCCAGCCTTGGTCTGGTATCATCATCTTGTCAGGCCTGCTCTTCCTGTTATGGGATTTTGAAAAGTGATGCCACTTTCAAAATTAACTTATCATCGAAGTGGATTTCTCTTACCAAATAACAGGGTGAAAAAACAGGGCTAGACATTTTGCTTTGCTTAGGAATAAACAACTTGGATTTTGATCAAGGTGTGGCTTGCGTTCGAGGTTTTGGATGTTATCCAGAAACCGTTGAAGAGGTTTCACAGCTTATGGCATCATGCAAGCTCTCCCCTCCCACTTGAGTGCATTCCACCCTTGTAATAAACTCCTAGCACCTTTAATTCTCTACACAACAGAGTGAGCAAAAAGCTGTTGTGCTACAAATTGAATTAAATAGCGGTGGCGGGTTTAGTTCGTATCTGCTGCACAAATACAGCAACTGCATGGCAATGGTGAGGCAGACCGCGAAATGCGGCCTTTGGAAAACTAACGGAGGAGTGGCGTAACTTGGACAGCAACTTTTGGATATTCGCATTTAACGCTCCTCGCTTTACTGTACCGTGTGCAAAGTTTAGAAACATAGAAATATAGAAGATAGGAGCAGGAGTAGGCCATTCGGCCCCTCTAGCCTGCTCCGCCATTCAATGTGATCATGGCGCCTGATTTAGCGTCTGGCGATAATTATCGTCTCCAACGGCAAACTTGGCTTTTATCGCCTCTGGAGGTGATTGAAGTGCTAAATCAGGCGCTTCACACCTGTCTTAAGGCGCAAATGCCGAGGAGCGAGGCGTTACCTCAGAGCGCTGGCGAAGCAAGGAAGAGCAAATCAAAATGAACCTGCAAAGTGCTGCTCAGTACCCAAAACACCTTCACACAGCGTTGAATCTCTCCAGAAGTCTCTCTCTCTCTCTCTCAGAATGCGTGGTGCAAAAATGTCACCAACAAAAAAAGGCAGGAAGCGGTCGCCTTTAAATAGCGCTCCCCCAGTCCCTTACCGACTGCAAAACGCTCCCCTCAACCTGTCATTGCTAGCGGCAGGCGGTAAGGCAGGGGGCGCCACTTAATATCCGGTCCGGGGCGCTACCGGGGCGTTGCGCACTCGACTGATGTCACGATCTGCCGGCGCAGGAGATCATGGCGGTAGTGCTTAGCGCCATCGCAAACTGTCTAGTTAATTTCACGAGCGGCGCAAACATCGCCGTGCCCGGGCGCTAGTTGCTTTGCGCCCCATTAGCGCCCTCTTAAGGCGCTAACGGGAGGCACAAACAACTGAATTTTTCTCCCATTGAATGGTAGTGGCACATTTAGTGGCATTTCCACTGGTCTGTATTTTGCACCTGGGATTTAACACTGCGGTAATGGGGTTTACTGCTCCTGGATTAAAAACACTAATTAAGTCAATTATTAAGCGGTAGATTCCATTAGAATAGTGCAATCTTCTATTTTTCTACTTTTAAAGACATTGGGGGGAAAATTCATCCCTTTAGCACCTCTCATTAGCGGGGCACTAGAGATGTATCGCTGGGGCGAGGCGAACCCAGCGCCACATGCCAAATTCGCCCCCCCCCCGTAGTGCCACCGGTAAGAGGTATCGCCGGGAACGTCAATGCCAGGTAGATTTTGACGTCAGTGAGTGTGCAACGCTCGATTTGCTAAATTGATTGCCACCACCTACCTCACCGGCTGGGGTAAACATCGACAGGGAGAGCTGGCGAGCAGCATCTAGAAGCCGGCTCCAGGAATGTTTTTTGAAAGGATCACTAGTAATTACTCGTAGCTGTCAGGTTAGTGCAATTTCAGTGGTTTTTTTGATAGTTTCACCCACTGCAACAGTTTCATTCAGTAATTTCAAGGTTCGTTTGTATCAGGAGTCTTCTGGCAACTAAAAAGTAGTTACATTTATTCTTCAAAGATTCAAACTGCTACACTTGGTAACATTAATGGGGGCTGTATGGCATGCCACCTCGCCCTCTAGGGTCTATGGTGGAGGGAGCATAGGCAGTAAGAAATATGCGAACATGTGCACAGAGTGATGAGGAGGAACATCAAGTCTCTCACCAGGAGGCCTTACTCTCCAAGGGTATTCCGAGAGCACTTCTCCTGCCTTCAATTAAGCAAGGAGCAATGTATTAGATGGCTCCGCCTCACCAAAGAGGTGGTCACAGAACTCTGCCACCTCCTCCAAACAGACCACCAGTCTCACACCAGGATGGCTTAAAATCCAGATCCTCTTAGCTCACCACATCCCCATCATTCCATCCCTCTTGCAGGCCATATCACAGCGCAAAGCTGAAATGACAGACATCACAAAAGAATGGTAAGTGAATTAATAAATTCATCAAAAATCAGTGAACACATATTTACACCAAAAATATGAACTATTTATCCTTGTGCAATGCCTTAGTGCCTGTCATTACTTAATGCCTACTCTAGTGCTCCTATGAAGTGTTGGCCCAATGGCTGCAGCAGGGCTGGTGGAAGGCTGCTGAGTGCCCATGTAGGAGACTTCAGATGGCCTTGCAGGACACCCTCGACCAGCTCTGGACCTGCAAGGCCCGGCTGTAGACTGCATCACCTCAGCATGGGCGGCAGCGGTCTAGGCTGGCTGGATGACAGGCAGTGACAAGGGCAATGGCAGAGTGGCAGTGATGGGAGCAGGAATGCTCTCAGCCTGAGAGAGGACAGCAGTTTCCTGCTCCACTGACCCACTGCCACTCCCCCGAGGCAGCACCTCAGCACCCCTAGCAATCTGTTGGAGCACAGATTGCTGGCTTGTTGTAACACCGTGAAAGCTCTGGTCGACAGTGGTAGACCCAGCCATGATGGCAGCAGTAGGAGCTTGCATGGCATCAAGCTGAGACTACATTCGAGCAGTCTGAGATTGGATGCCACCAAGCATGGACTGCATTACAGCACTAAGACATTGCGTGGCGTCTGCCTGTGCTGCAATGGAAGCTGCCAGATTGCCCATCACACGCGGCATCAGGTCTGGTTCGCCACAGTCTCTCTGGGAGTATACCATCCTTTGCAGACTGCAAATGATGGGCTCCATGGTGTGCGCAGAGCTCTGTGCAATGTTGGAGGTGGACTCCTCCACGCTCCTTACCATTGCCAAGAGGCTCTTGGGCACCCTTGCCATTGCACCTATCATCTCTGTGTGCATGTCCATCACCCTTCTTCTAACGGCCTCCCCATCGAGGTCCTCATCTGAGTTCTGTGCAGCAGAACTCACGCGCGAACTCGCCCTCTGCGGAGCTGGCCTCCGAGCTACCCTTTCCCCCTGGCCTTGCTGCAGCCCACTCATCCCCGGTGCCTCACCCTGTGCAGATCCCGCTACTATACTAGCCTCTAAAGAACGGGTAGTGCCAGTATCTGAGCTGGTGCCTGCGGGTAAGACATGCAGTGTTCTTCCTCCTCCTCTTCTCCCACCTCGCTCTCTGTGGTGCCCTCAGGGACAAGCTGCTCAGGTGCTTGCTCATTATCTGAAAGCATAAAGGCGCAAGGGTCGGGTTAAGTCGGGTGAAGTCCAATTCCAACTGGATGTTAATGCATTTCAGTCTATTAAGGTAAAGCTTTTGACAGATACATTTTCAAAGTGTTGTACTAGATATGAATTTGAAATGAGTTTTAAACTATAAGTGGATTGTTAATCACTCTGAAACAATCATAACTGACTTTTGAAAAAAATTATGAACATTTTTAAATATATGAAATCAACCTGCTACAATTACAATGTGAGTGCATTCTTAAAGAGCAGACCAAGCGTGCCATTGGAAGGTGACCTGTAGGCAACTGTGCTATACAGCACAAAGCAAGACATCTGCCCCCGGCATGTAATGAGGAAACCAGGACTCAGAGCATAACAGTGCACCACATGTTCCAGAACGAAAGACAGTGTCATCCCACAAATGAAATGAAAAGGGATTGGACATTGAATTGATGTAGTGAAAAATAATACACTTTCAATTGTTGATGCATAAAAAATTAGACTCCTTGTTAGCTGCGTAACCTCAAACTAAAATGCACCAGAAATTGAACTTTCCTTCCAGAAAGACCCTCTACAGGGTCAGCTGTGAGCGAAGTGGTAGATCAGCCACAGTAGCACTCAAGGCTGTCCCAATAATCTTACCAGACCGGTTTCCAAACAGCTTGTCGTCGCACCGAATAGGATTCCCAGGAGACGTGTGGTGGAGGTTTTTGCTGGTTGCTGAACAGCATCATGCACAAGTTCACTAGGAAGAAAACCTGCCGCCAATCTGGGCCCAGGCTACTTGCACCATGTGCTGCACTATGGAAACTCTTACACATCCCAACGATCTGGGGGAAGCTTCGGTCTACTGTGGCTGCCTCGTCATGCCTTTCCGACATGCCGACCCAAAGACATGGCATTTTCAGAGGTGATGGTGGAGGAGAATATTCTCTGGCTCTTCAGATGTCATCACTGGCCTTTGGGCCCATGATGATGATTCTTGATCACCGTCCCATTGCTTCGCCCTCTACCTCTGAAATGATTCACGTAATCTCAGGTGAGTGTCAGATAAGAAATACTAAGAACTGCAAAGATACAAGGTATAGCTTTGCAAATACTGTATATAACTTTAATCTTGGAAATGATTTCAGGAGGCTTTCAATGAAAACTACAACCTTAACAGTCAGGGAAAAAAACCTCCTTAGTACAAAAAATAGGAGAATGAAAATTGGATATGTATTGTACTGATGGTGTGCTCCACTCTTGGAGGTGGCGTCTTTCAGAGATGTTAAACCAAGGCCCCGTCTGCCCTCTCAGGTGGACATAAAGATCCCATGGCACTATTCAAAGAACAGCAGGGGAGTTCTCCCCAGTGTTTTGGCCAATATTTATCCCTGAACCAACATCACTAAAACAGATTATCTGGTCATTATTACATTGCTGTTTATGGGACCTTGCTGTGCACAAATTGGCTGCCGTGTTTCTTACATTACAACAGTGATTACACTTCATAAGTACTTCATTGGCTGTAAAGCTTAGGGAGATCCCGAGGTTGTGAGTAACGCCATATAAATGCTTTCAAGTTCTTTCTGTTTCTTTCTTCTGATATTACAAAACATATGACAGCTGGTTGTACAATATTCTTTAGATAATATGTAGCAAACAATGGCTTAGGTAAAAGATTTTTTTTATCAGAATCAGACTTGCTAGAATTCGCCTCTTTCTCAACCAACAAATGAAGTAGTTTGGCTAACTTTTTTTGAATGCGTGTAGGAACTTTTATGGCGGTGGGGCGGGGGGGGGGTGCGGTGGTGGGGGGGTCATCATATCTGCACCCATTTCTAGAAAGCTTCTACTTAGGAGCAGTCCTCCTACATCTTGCCGACATAGTTTAGGCATTGGTAATAGCCCAAGTCTTTTGACATCCATTATAAAAAAAACACTTGGCGCCTTACTGGTTGAGTCCAGGGCAGCTTCCTTCCTTTTCATATTTATTTTAACATGTGCAAGTTTGTGTTCACCTCAAAAATGTGGCTTTGGTTGTAGCTGCCATTTTCCAGTCTTACGTCAGGTTCACTGGCAAAAGGTCAAATGGCTTATTTTCAGTCAAGTTCTAAATTTACAAAACATCAACAGGCTTCTCATCTTACGCCTTACTTTACCGCCAGCAGTAAGCTCACAGGTTTGATCATGAAACTGCATCTTTTCAGTTGGGCAGCCACCGAGTGTATTGCTGCCCATGTATCACCTTGTGCCTCGGGCCTGCGGATCTTAACGTGGGGCACTCAAATTACGTATCAGAAAACAAAAAAATTACCTTGGTATCTGTCACTCCTATTTTTGTCACTAAAACGAACAAGGACAGAGGTTTTATTTAACAGGTTCTTTGCCTCACACATCCTCCAGACCCAACTGGAAGGAGTCCGACTCACTTATTTAATGACGTATAATGTTCAGCTGATATTATAAATAAAAATGCATAGCAGGAAGTGATTTCATGGCTGGAATCTAATCTCAGGGTTCAGGTGACAAATACAGACCATTTGCCATTCTGAACCCCTTGATTTGATTACAGCCCGGTTATCCATTTTTATTACGTTGTGTTCAGAGCACTGTATTTTAGGTACACTGTTTAAACAGTGACCCACAAGCAGTATTAAATATTATAGTCTGGAACTTTCACTGTACATGGCTCTTTATTTATAGTGTTGGCATCTGACCAATTAAAACATGTCACTATACACCTCACAAGCGCACAAATAACAGCCAAGAGATTTGCCATTGCTTCCTTTGAGAAACTGGGCTGCTCATTCAGAAATTATTTGAATCTTTTCCATTATAGCTATTTTCATTTCTTTTTTCCACATTTCCCCTTAATTCCCTCTTTAAACCTCGAAGTCCTCCTGCAGTAGTGAGCAGTAGATACACTGACAGGCTGCAAGATCCCCAATCCAGTTACTCAGCCGAGAGCTGACAGAACCTACCGTAGACCCACGGCACAGAAATAGGCCATTCAGCCCATCAAGTCTGTGCCAGTGTTTATCTCCATAAGAGCCACCCAATCTAATCCCACTCTCCTGCTCACTCCCCAGAGCCTTTAATATTCCTCGATCTAGCCACCTGAAATATAGTTTAGAGGTTCTTAAATTCATAGAATCATGCAGCACAGAAGGAGGCCAATCAGCCCATTGTGCTTGTGCCTGCTCTCTGAAAAAGCTATCCAATTAGTCTTACTCCCCTGCTTGTTCCCCATAGTCCTGCAAATTTTTCCTTTTCAAGCATTTATCAAATTACCTTTTTGAAAGTTACTATTGAATCTGCTTTCATCACCCTTTCAGGCAGTGCATTCCAGATCATAACAACTCGCTGAGTAAAAAATTTCTCCTCCTCATCTTTCCCCCTGGCTTTTTTGCCAATTACCTTAAATCTGTGTCCTCTGGTAACCAACCCTCCTGCCAGTGGGAACAGTTTTTCCCGATCTACTCTATCATAACCCGTCATTATTTTGAACACCTCTATTAAATCTCCTCTTAACCTGCTCTGAGGCGAACAATAAAAAAAATATTTTTTATAACGTTTTTTTAAAGCCAGCAAAGCAGCAAATAAAAACATGTCACACATTATCAGGTCACTATGTCCCTGTGGTACAGGAACTGTGTAAATATGAAACATACTCCCACGCCATGTATATCATAATATCACAGCAAATCCCTCCATGGCCTCGCCCCTCCCTATCTCTGTAACCTCCTCCAGCTCTACAACACTCCAAGATCGCTGCGCTCCTCCAATTCAGGTCTCTTGCGCATCTCTGATTTTAATCGCTCCACCATTGGCGGCCGGGCTTTCAGCTGCCGAGGCCTTAAGCTCTGGAATTTCCTCCCTAAACCTCTCCGTCTCTCTACCTCACTCTCCTCCTTTAAGACGCTCCTTAAAACGTACCTCACCTGCCCTAATACCACCTTAGATGGCTCGGTGTCAAATTTTGTTTGATACTCGCTCCTGTGAAGCACCTTGGGACATTTAACTACATTAAAGGTGCTACATAAATGCAAGTTGTTGTTGTTTTATGACCAGTATTACCTGTAAGATGACTAAACCATTGCCAGGTCATGAATTGAACTCTAGCTGGGTTTCCTACTGTATCATGAGATGTTTTGCTTGTTTTTTTTGTGTCCGTGGAGGAACATGAGAGTTTGCCAATTCCTTTTGTAATGAAATCCCAGCTGTGGAGATAGCTGTCGAAGTATAACAGCCAATATAAACTTCATAAATAAATAATGCTTGATTTTAAATATCACTCGCTGCAGCGCCCGGTTCTACTTTTCCTAGTGAGTGGAGTTTTCTATGCAAATGTAGCAGATGCAGCTCCTTCCTTTCTGTGTTTATACAGTGAAGAGTCAGAAGGTGTAACTTATTGGTATAACTTTTGCAACTTACTCTGAGCTTTCCTTTGAAATCAAGGCACTGCCTTTTTGAGGTCACTTTAAGTATCAATTTACATTCACTGACATATTTTCTCACTTTTTGGCAGGAAAGAACAAATATCCCTTCTCTATTAAGTTGTAAGGAAGTAAATATGCTTAGAATCATAGAATTATAGAATAGTTACAGCACGGAAGAAGGCCATTCGGCCCATCGAGCCTGTGCCGGCTCTCTGCAAGAGCCCCCGTCCTTTCCCCGTAGCCCTGCAAATTTTTTTCTTTCAGATACTTATCCAACTCCCTTTTGAAAGATAAGATTGAGTCTGCCTCTGCCACCCTTTCAGGCAGTGCATTCCAGATCTTAACCACTCGCTGCGTAAAAAAGTTATTTCTTACATCGCCTTTGGTTCTTTTGCCAATCACCTTAAATCTGTGTCCTCTGGTTCTCGACCCTTCTGCCAATGGGAACAGTTTCTCTCTATCTACTTTGCCTAGGCTCCTCATGATTTTGAACACCTCTATCAAATCTCCTCTCAATCTTCTCTGCTCTAAGGAGAACAACCCCAGCTTCTCCAGCCTATCAATGAAACTGAAGACCCTCATTCCTGGAATCATTCTCGTAAATCTTTTCTGCACCCTCTCTAAGGCCTTCACATCCTTCCTAAAGTGCGGTGCCCAGAATTGGACACAGTACTCCAGTTGAGGCCAAACCAGTGTTTTATACAGGTTCATCATAATTTCCACACTTTTGTACTCTATACCTCTATTTATGAAGCCCAGGATCCCGTAAGCCTTGTTAACTGCTTTCTCAATCTGCCCTGCCACTTTTATGGGTTTGTGCACATATACCTCCAGGTCTCTCTGTTCGTGCACCCGGTTCAGGATTGTACCATTTAGTTTATATTTCCTCTCCTCATTCTTTCTACCAAAATGTATCACTTCACACTTTTCTGCATTAAATTTCATCTGCCACGTGTCCGCCCATTTCACCAGCCTGTCTATGTCTTCCTGAAGTCTATCACTATCCTCCTCACTGTTCACTATACAGGAAAATCTTTTTTATTCAGCACCGACAGGACTGGCGTGCTGCCGGTTGATCAAAAAGTCTGGATTACAGAGAGGTATACTTACTAAGGTACGAGAGCCCCGTACACGGCCACAGATCCAGGCGCCCCTGTTGCATGGCAACAGGTGCAGGAACCCCGGTTACACGGCCACAGATCCAGGAACCCCGGTTACAAAGCCACTAATATGAAGTAAAACTTACCTGAACCTACTCCTGAATTTTGCCGGTTAAGAGAGATTTCTGGTTATTTAGGTGCCGGTAAAAAGAGAGTTTCCTGTACTTCCAAGTTTTGTGTCATCTGCAAATTTTGAAATAGTGCCCTGCACACCCATGTCTAAGTCATTGGCCCAGAAATTCGGGTCGGGGGCTTCCCGCGGGTGTAAGCCCCCGACCTGCACTTACCTTGCGCGCCAGCAGTTGAGCTGTAGGGCCCCGTGGAATTACGATCCGGGGCCTGGTCCAGCTGCCGGCGCGCAGTGCTTGCGTATCCCAGGGGCGCAGTTAGTTCGAAGCATCCCCTGGGATCACGTGGGCCATGGACAGCCCATTCATAAGATTGACAGGAAGAGCTGTCAAAACTTATAAATACTACGGCCCCAAAATAGCAGTAAACCTTCAAATAATTTTTTTTTTAAATCACACTTTTTAAATAAACTATAAATTACATTAAATAACTATTTTAAACAATAATTTAAATTTTTGAAAAAAATAATTTTATATTCTAATGGGGCTAAAAATAAACTTACCTTGCTTTAAAGTATTTAAAAATAATAAACCTGTGGAAAAAATGTTTTAATTTTAATTAATTGACCACTTACCTTGTAAAAAGCAGGCCTTACGCCTGCTTTTTACATTTCTAAATCCTGTAGGCTTACGATCCCGGGAAAACCTGTAAAAAAAAACGTAAGTTTGATGCGCACGCGCAGCCTCTCCTGTGCGCGCGTTCGACCTCTGAACCTCTTCGTTCAGAGGATCGGAAGTGCCGGTTTCCCGCGCATGCGCAGTGCATGCAGAAAACCGGCACTTCCATTCGGCCTACGGGTGAGTACCCCATGCGTACTCACCCGTGGAGACCCGAATTTCTGGGTCATTAATATATATCAAGAAAAGCAGTGGTCCTAGAACCGACTCCTGGGAAACACCACTGTATACATTCCTCCAGTCCGAAAAACAACCGCTCACCACTACTCTTTGTTTCCTATCACTTAGCCAATTCCGTATCCATGCTGCCCCTGTCCCTTTTATTCCATGGGCTTCAACTTTGCTGGCAAGCCTATTATGTGGCACTTTGTCGAATGCCTTTTGGAAGTCCATGTACACATCAACCACATTACCCTCATCAACCCTTTCTGTTACCTCATCAAAGAACTCAATCAAGTTAGTTAAACATGATTTGCCTTTAACAAATCTGTGCTGGCTTTCCTTAATTAATCCACACTTGTCCAAGTGACTGTTAATTTTGTCCCTGATTGCTGTTTCTAAAAGCTTCCCCACTACCGAGGTCAGACTTGGCTCTGGCTATATTCCCCAGAGGAACTATCGCCCTCACCAGTACTCAGAACCGAATACTGTCTGGAGAGTGAGATGCATTCAGGGGATTCCTCCACTACCTGCCTGGGACTGAGCTGCCCTGCCATGCCTTAATAGACTATTAACTAGAAACACTTACCAGCCACTCACCAATCAGCTCCTTCCCTGGTTGTGACATCACTTTAGCCTTTTTGCAGTTGTTGCTTCTGCTGTTGTTGTTTTTGCTGGAGGTACTCCGCCTCCTTACTGCCGCCGCTGCTCCGGTCTACTCTCTCTCATGTCCTCCCGCTTGATTTATACTCCACCTCCTCACTGCCGCCGCTGCTCCGGTCTGCGCTCTCTCTGGGCCTCCCACTCAATTTATACTCCGCCTCCTCACTGCCGCCGCTGCTCCGGTCTGCGCCCTCTCTGGGCCACCTGCTCGATTTATACTCCACCTCCTGCTGTCCTGTGACATCACTCCATGTTTTTTCTGGTTTTTTTAAGCCGCTGTTTCTGCTGTCACCTCTCCCGCTCAGGCCCGCGCTCTGCTCAGGTCCGCTTAATGAAAATCTTTTATTTATTTATATGGTTTAGTTTCTGTTTGCAAATATAGGCCGGAATTTTCATGCTGTTGTGTGTGTGGGATTGAAGGCGGGTCAGGAGTAAAAGTCGCAAAAAATGGGAGCGCGTCAAGAACACATCGTCATCCAGCCTCCTCATGCCATTAACTCAGGCACGTTTGCCAGTGTGGCACGGACCTGAACAGCAGAGGGAGGCGACGTAATTTAGCTCATTAATACCTTGTCAGATTCTTAACAGTGTTTTTAAGCAGACCTTTTGAATTTCACTGGATGCCCATGGGAATCAGGCCGCTCGGGAACCACGCCTGTCCAGCTGAGGTGGAAGCTGGCCATTTATCGAGGTCATTAATGCAGAGCATGGAAAGTACAATAAATACTCTCACATGACACCTGCTTACTTGCCTAAGGGAAAGGCTCTTGCTAAGTGCATTTTGAGCACAGATTTAGGTGTCTAGGGGGAAAAATTCGGTTGCTTTGCGCCTCTCGTTAGCACCCTAAGAGGGCACTAATGGGGCACAAAGCAACTAGCGCCCGGGCGTGGCGATGTTTGCGCTGCTCGCGAAATTGACCGGACATTTTGCAGCGGCGCTAAACACTACCACCACGATCTCCTGCGCCCGCAGATCGTGACGTCAGTTGAGCGTGCAATGCCCCGGTAGTGCCCCAGACTGGATATTGAGTGGCGCCCCCTGCCTTCCCGCCTGCCACTAGCAACGACAGATTGAGGGGAGCATATTGTAGTCAGGAAGGGACTGGGAGAGCGCTATTTAAAGGTGACAGCTTCCTGCCTTTTTTGTCGGCGACATTTTTGCACCACGCATTCTGAGGGAGAGAGAGAGACTTCTGGAGAGATTCAATGCTGTGTGAAGGAGTTTTGGGTACTGGGCAGCACTTTGCAGATTCATTTTGATTTGACCTTCCTTGCATCGATTTAGAAGAGACTGTGGGGGCTGTACTCTGAGCTCTTTCCCTGGGTCTCTCCATTGTTCTTTCCAGCAGATTTGATGTACAGGTCTCGCCAGGCCGAGATTCAAGGCTGCAATGAGCAGGGTGTGGATGGAGAGCAAGATCGACCCTCCCCTTTAAGAACTGTCCGGCACCAGTGTGTCTGTGTTCCATTGCTGACTGACATCACATGAGCTTCGCCAGCGCTCTGAGGTAGCGCCTCGCTCCTCGGCATTAGCGCCTTAAGAAAGGTGTGTAGCGCCTGATTTAGCACTCCAATCACCTCCAGGGGCGATAGAAGCCAAGTTTGCAGTCGGAGGCGATAATTAGCTCCAGGCGCTAAACTTTGCGCCCAGCCGATAATTGCGCCCAAACGGGGTGATACTGAATTTCTCCCCCCTAGAGTTTGCAAGTCTTTCCTGCAACCTCGGAAACCACTCTCAGCTCATTGCTATTATCTATCACACCATTAACAGATTGCTCCTCTGATCTGCACTTGACCTGCCATCTATTACATGAGCATGGGTGCCGTTTATACTGTCTCGCCTTGGTCCTTAGAATCGGACCAGGATGAGCCCCAACACCAGTAGCAGCAGCAACAACACCAACAACCTTCTCCTCAATGACCTGATGCTCCACAGGACAGAGGGCATCAGCGCAGGACTGCACCGCGCCGGAGGCGATACCCCCAACACAGGATATACAAGCAGAGCATAAGCTTCCTCAACATGACTGAGCAGCAGTGCCAAAGGAGGCTCAAGCTATCGCACTAGATCATTGCAGACATTTGCAGCTTGCTGGAGCAAGACCTGCAGCCCAGAGGTTCTGGTGGACACTTCTTACCAGTGGCTGTCAAAGTCACCAGCGCCCTCAACTTCTTTACCTCAGCTTCTTCCAGGAATCTGCAGCAGACATTTGCAGCATCTCGCAGTTGGCCCCCCACAGATGCATCACACAGGTCACCGATGCCATGTTTAACAAGTCAGCCAATTATTTCAACTTTGCCGCTGATGAAGCCAGTGTTACTGAGCGGGCGCTCAGCTTTGCTGCTCTGGCTGGCTTTCCATGGGTGCAGGGCATCATCGATTGCACACATGTGGCCATCAAGGCACCCCATCATCACCCAGAGTGATTGTCAACTGCAAGGGCTTCCACTCCTTCAATGTGCTGCCACCATAGAAAGATCATCATGCATGTCTGCGCCAAATTTCATGGCAGCTGCCATGACTCTTTCGTCCTGCGCCAGTCCACCCTCCCTCAGCTCTTTGCACAGCCAAACACACTTACCAGCTGGCTGCTTGGAGACAAGGACTATCCACTGAAGACGTTGCTCATGACACCCTTGAGGAGGTCAAACAATGAGGCCAAGGAGCGTTATAATGAGAGCCACATATCCACCAGATGTCTCATAGAGCAAACAATAGGCGTGCTGAAAATGCACTTCAGATGCCTTGACAGATCTGGAGGATACCTTTAGTACGCACCAGCCAGGGTCTCCAGAATCTTGGTCGTCTGCTGCGCCCTGCAAAACATAGCATGGCAATGAAGATTAGCGCTGTTTGAGCAGCAAGGTGCAGAGCACACAGCCTCTTCAGAGGAGGAGGAAGCTCAAAGATGAGGAGGAGGAGCAAGAGGAACCTGAGGTGCCACCAGCACCCGAGCACATTGTTGCCCGGGAGGCCAGGGGTGGCCTCATCATGGCCAGATTTACTTAACTTCCTGCATTACACCCATATGGCTGCCACATGCTGTGCCAGGTTCCCCCACCAACAACACCATAAAGGATTCCTACAATGACCAAGCCATTCCTTTCACACTGACCTCATTGCTCGAGGTAATGTTATTGTAGTGTATGTACCTTTAAGAGAGAACTACTTTTACAGCTCCTGTATACTGTAGTACCGGCTGTGACCACACCTGTATATAAGCCTTGAGCATGCCTCTGTACCCCCAGTCTTGAGACTACCCTACTCCAGTAAACACCTGTTGATTGTTAAGTTACAGCATCCGTGTAGTTATTTGAAAACATCATACTCTCAGAATCACGGATCTAACAGTGGCGACGAGTGTCGATTCGAATCTACCTGCAACTCTGCATTTCCCTTCGAGGATTCGCTCCGGGAGGGCGGTGGAAGAAAGTCAAGGCCAGAAGCACGGGCGTCGACCACGAGCAACTGCCCTGTCGTCCGGCAGAGAGTGATCATCGCAGGGGAGGCTGTTGAGAGCCGGGCTAGGCTCCCCAGCCACGACGATCCAGCAACAGACTGACAACAGGTACAGTGCAGACCCTTCCCGGACAGCGGCGGCTGGAGCCAATCGACGGCAGAGAAAAAGCCGAGCAGCATTGATGGGGTAAGAGAGAGGGTGAAGCGCACAGGGCGCAGCCGGGGGTTGAAAACCGAGCGGCGTCGAGGAAAAACAAAACAGAGAGAAAGAGGGTAAAGCAGCAGCCGGGTTCAGGACCGAGCGGCGGAAACGGGAAAGGCGCACAGAAAAATAACACGCAGAGCCCAGCCAGGGCTCAAGGGCTGAACAGTGTCCGCGGGGAGAAGAAGGGAGAGCGCGGGAGACACCATTGAGCCGCGGAGAAGAAGAGCGCGGGAGATGCCATTTTTAGAAACCGCAGCAGAGAAGAAGGGCGAGCGCGGGAAGCGCGGGAGACGCCATTTTGTGCCAGCGGAGAAGAGGGGAGAGCGCGGGAGACGCCATTGTTGACAGTTAAATCACACCCAGGGATGCCGAAGAGTGGCAGTATCTCTACGTTCGACAATGAAGTCGAAGATTGGGCGACATATGTGGAACGTATTGAGGTGTACTGCAGGGCAAATGAAGTGCCAGATGCTAGGAAAGCACTGGTTTTGTTAAATTCCATGGGTGCAAAAACTTATGGCTTACTGCGAAATCTAATAACCCCAGAGAAGCCTGTGGATAAGAATTTCGAAAGCATAGTAGAAATCCTACAGGACCACTTAAACCCCACACCGCTGCTGATAGCAGAAAGATTTAAGTTCCACAAAAGGAACCAGCATAAAGACGAAAGTAATGCTGAGTACTTAACGGAACTGCGCAAGCTATCGAAACACTGTCAGTTTGGAGTGGGACTAGCAGATACGTTAAGGGACAAGTTTGTGTGTGGGCTTCAAAGTGAGGGAACCCAGAAACGGCTTCTATCAGAAAAGGATCTTACGCTGGACAAGGCTTTCAGCATGGCAGTATCACATGAAGCAGCCACAAGGGGCGCTGCAAAGATACAACGGAGACCACAAGAATATGGCACCAATGAAATGTCATATGGAACAGGGAAGTGTTATCGCTGTGGCAGAACAACACACGACCAGAAGGATTGTTGGTTCAAGGACCAAGTGTGCAGACAGTGTGGAAAAGCAGGACACATAGCAAGAGTCTGCAGGTCAGGGAAGAAAACCAACAGCAAGAAATCTCCACAGGAGAAGTACAAAAAGGTACATAAGGTGATGGACAGTAGTTCAGACGAACAGAAAAGTGATACAGACTCCGGAAGCAAGGAGCTGGGTTGTCTGAAACTACATAAGGTAACCAAAATGGAGGATCACCAGACTATCTGGGTCGCACTCAAGATAGACGGAGTCCAAGTGAAAATGGAATTGGACACAGGATCAGCCCTAACAGTCATAAACCAAAGGGACTACACGCGGCTATTTTCACACATACCCTTGAAAGCTACAGAGTTTGTCTTGAAGACATACACGGGGCAAAAAGTCTACCCCAAAGGAAAAATTAGGGTGAAAGTGATATACAAAGGCCAGGAAATACCTAAAATGGACCTATATGTATTGCCAGATGGAGGACCACCACTACTAGGACGTGAATGGATCCAGAAGATACAATTAGATTGGCATTCCATACAGGCACTGAAGGTTGAGGCCAAAAAGGATGATGATGTCACACCTGGACGACTGTCAAAAATGCTAACTGACGCAAAAGAAGTGTTCCAGGAGGGACTCGGAACACTAAAAGGCATAACAGCAATGATTAAAATAGAGGAAAATGCAAGCCCAAAGTTTCTTAAGGCCAGACCAGTGCCTTATGCGATCAGACCAGCCGTCGAAGCAGAGCTGGAAGGGTTGGAACGTTCAGGAGTACTGTCCAAAGTAGACTGGAGCGAATGGGCTACACCCATCGTTCCTGTAATGAAGAGGTCGTTGAGTAATACGCCTGGGGAACCAAAGAAGGTCCGCATCTGGGGGGATTTTAAGGTGACAGTGAACCCAGTCCTTCACACGGTACAATATCCGCTTCCACGAATTGAGGATATTTTCGCCTCGCTATCTGGAGGTAAACGCTTCACCAAAATTGATCTAGCCCAGGCGTACTTGCAAATGGAGGTAGAAGAAGCCTCGAAACAATACCTCACGATCAACACTCATAAAGGTCTCTACCAATACAACCGGCTGGTGTTCGGGTAGCATCGGCTCCGGCTATTTGGCAAAGGGCGATGGATCAAGTCCTGCAAGGGATTCCAGGGACCCAGTGTTATTTGGACGACATCCTGGTCACGGGCGAAAATGACAGTGATCACCTCGCCAACCTGGAGAAGGTGCTCACTAGATTAAAGGAATATGGGCTACGAGCTAATCGCCACAAGTGCGAGTTTTTCCAGAAGCAGATCTCGTATTGTGGCCACGTTATCGATGAAGAGGGGTTACATAAGTCCCCTGAAAAGATTGAGGCAGTAGTCAAGGCTCCAGCACCGGAAAATGTGTCACAACTGAGGTCGTTCCTCGGGCTGGTAAACTACTACCATAAGTTCTTGCCAAATTTGTCTACGGTATTACACCCACTGAACACCCTACTGCAAACAGGGGTACCATGGAAGTGGAATGACGAACGTAAACGAGCTTTCCAGAAGTGCAAAGAATTCATCACATCAAAAGAGGTGTTGGACCATTTCAACCCAGCACTACCAATTCATTTGGCACGTGATGCATCACCCTACGGTATTGGAGCGGTGCTGTCGCACAAATTCCCAGATGGGTTGGAGAGGCCAGTAGCCTTTGCGTCTCGGTCACTAACCTCAGCCGAGCGCAACTACGCCCAGATTGACAGGGAGGCCCTCAGTCTAGTATGGGGAGTAAAAAAATTCAACCACTATCTGCATGGGCAGAAGTTCACCTTGCTGACTGACCACCAACCACTTGTCTCCATCTTTAATCCAAAGAAGGGCGTTCCGGTGATGACTGCACAACGGTTACAAAGATGGTCCCTTTTTCTAGGGGCGAACCAATATGACATAGAATATAAAGGCACGAAACAGCATGGAAATGCTGATGGGCTATCACGCTTGTCACTGCCTACTGTGGAGGAAGCACCAGCAGTGGACCCTATCGAGATATTTTATTTGTCAATAATTGAACGATTGCCAGTAACTAACACAGATATAGAGAAGGAGACCCGCAATGATCCGACACTGTCTCGGGTATATGATTTGACGGTGAGGGGATGGCCAACACATGGCGACTCACTGTTGCCAGCATTCTCATCCAGAAGAGAACAGCTGTCAGTATGCCAGGGGACAGTGATGTGTGGATCCCGAGTGGTGATTCCACCCAAGTTAAGGGAGAGAGTGCTAAATGAGCTTCATGAAGGTCATCTGGGAGGGGTGAAAATGAAAAGCCTTGCTAGGGCTTATGTGTGGTGGCCGGGGATCGATCAACAAATCGAGGACCTAACCAAGAGCTGCTCAGGATGCCAGAAGGTCCAAAATGCACCACCACATGCCCCTCTACACCCATGGGAGTGGCCCTCCTCTCCATGGCAACGGGTGCATATTGATTTTGCTGGTCCATTCATGGACTCAATGTTCTTAATAGCAGTGGATGCTCACTCGAAATGGCCTGAGGTGATAAAAATGTCCTCAACCACTACAGAGAAAACGATTGCAGTCCTACGGACCATATTTTCCAGGAACGGCTTGCCAGAGCAGATTTGCTCTGATAATGGACCACAGTTTGTGTCCGAAGAGTTTCGGAAATTTATGAGAAGGAATGGGGTAAGGCATTACACATCCGCCCCGTATCATCCAGCCACAAATGGATTGGCTGAGAGGTTCGTACAAACCTTTAAAAAGGTGATAAAGGCCATGTGCGACGATGAAATTCCACTACAGCATAAGGTGGACAATTTCCTATTTGCCTACAGAAATGCGACACATGCAGTTACCAACCAGACCCCGGTCATGATGTTCTTTAACCGAAGGTTGAGATCTCGTCTGGATTTGCTCAGACCAAATGTGCGAAGAAATGTTGAGGATAAACAATTCCAGCACATCAATGAGAAGCCGACAAGGAGCTTCAATGTAGGACAACCAGTCTTGGCCCGTGACTACCGAACAGAGAAATGGCAACCCGGAACGATATGCACAAGGCAGGGGCCATTAATGTACACAGTGGATGTCGGGGAGAACATTGTGAGACGCCACGTCGATCAGATCTTAGCGTCACAGGAACGAGTCAACCCCATGTCTCGAGTACCTGGGGATGAACCCGACATACCGGCAGCATCTACCACAGAACCAGTAGCAGTGGAAACTGATGAACTAACCGACGAAAAGGGGCCAGAATCGCCTCCGCACCAAGAATAAGAACCTCAGGAAAGGCGCTATCCAGAAAGGATCAGGAAGCCGCCCCAAAGACTGAATCTATAAATGGACTATTTTTGTTTAATGTGCATGTTTAAGTGTTAATTGTTATTTGAATATTATGGATACTGCTAATCTAAAAGGAGAGGAATTGTAGTGTATGTACCTTTAAGAGAGAACTACTTTTACAGCTCCTGTATACTGTAGTACCGGCTGTGACCACACCTGTATATAAGCCTTGAGCATGCCTCTGTACCCCCAGTCTTGAGACTACCCTACTCCAGTAAACACCTGTTGATTGTTAAGTTACAGCATCCGTGTAGTTATTTGAAAACATCATACTCTCAGAATCACGGATCTAACAGTTATGTCTGACCATTCATGCAACTCACTAAGCCACTTCCAAAGTAGCATACAAAAATGGGCATGACTGGAAAGTGGTGAAAATAAATTGTTTTATATGTGACATAACAGTAATGGAACCTTAACAAAAACACTTCTTTAAACACCCATGTGCTTACCTTTGTGCATTTACTTCTGTGTCATTTTTCATTTACGTGTGCTTCTACGAGGTGCAACCCCTGCAGCTTCAGCAGAGGTAGAGGCAGCCTGCTCAATTCCCTGCTGCGACTGCGTAGGCACTTTTGGCAGATGTCCTCTGGGTTTTGGAGCCTGTGACGACCCCACCAAAGTCTCCTGCTCCTATGATTGTGCAGGGCCAGACTCAGCCATCAGGATCTGAGGAGGCATCTGGGGCTCTGACTGAGAGGGGTGGGCAACGGGGGAGAAGTGTGAGCGCTTTGAGAGGAGCCCCCACTTCCATGTCCCCTCTCACCATTATCCCTCTCATGGGCTATCCGCACTTCCCTGCTAGCAAGGAGCTGGAGAGCACCTTGCTGCACAGCAGTGGAGCCATGAGGACCCAAGTCTATGTTGACATTTGTAAGGGGTTTTTAGATCGCAGAGGTTTCTCTCTCTAGAGGCCTCTCTCTCTTGCACAGTAAAACCTTGAGTGGTTCGACCCACTCACCCCTTAGGTTCTATACACTGGACTTTGAGGCAGGAACTACAATGCAGAGAATACTCTATAGACCAAGTTTAATGAAAACGAAATGAAATTTTATTGCATAAAGAAACAAAATTGAATGTAAGCCAATAAGGTACATGGGAGGGAAAAACAAATATAATACAGGACTAACTCAAATTTCTGTCCATGGATGTTGCCTGACCTGCTGAGTTTTTCCAGCATTTTCTGTTGTTATTTCGGATTTCCAACATCCGCAGTATTTTGCTATCATATATACAGGCATGTTATACTTGACAAAAGTCATCTCGAAATGGGGAAACACACGGAACATTGAGGGACAACAACTCATAATTAATTATACCCAAAATGCCCACCCCCTAAGCCTAGCTAGATCAGATTATGAGGGGCCAGAAACATGCTCACCAATCCAATGAGAAAGTATAAGATTTTGAAAGGTCTGCGTTTTGATCCTCTCAGGCATCCTGTCTCTACGTGGTCAACGCTGTGGGCTGCGACTCTCTCTCGTCTTCCTCAAGGTGAAGGTCACGGACAGGCTGGATGCTGGCGGGCCTGGACAGTGGCGTGGATGGAGACCACCTATTTGATCATGGTCAAATAGGTTTCTTCGCAGAGCCCAGCTGTTTTACCATTTTCAGATAGGTTTCTTCTGAAGGGCTGCTGTCCTTCGTCTCGTCAACAGCCCAGGGTTTGTCGATGATCTCCCGATGGTTACCCCGGGGCGGGACGCAGACTCGAATCACCTTCTTGGCTGGTCTCCAGATCGACGTTCCTCCACGGCTCTCGAAAAAAACAAGCTAGCTCAAAAAAAAGGCTACCAGCTACAAGCTCCAGGCTGCAAAAGCTACCGATGGCTACCCCGGGACTCCAGTTATACTTTTCTGTGGAGGCCCTTATCTCCCGCCAAATCAAGGTTAGTCTTTGTTTAACTTTTGGCGGGCTTGTAGCACAGCGGGGTAGTCTTTGTTTTTAAAGTATCTTCGAATGGCCGGTAACGGCCATCTCTGGTCTGGAACAACCCTGTATTGTCTTTAATGTCCTTCTGATGTCTTAAATGGTGCTTGATGTTCCCTCTATGAATATGAAACTGTTTCCCTTTGTCTGGGCAAACATTTTGATGGCCTTTATCTACAGGCTGATCTGATCGGATCTGCATCCAATCTATATGTATGGGGCTCTGTCTGGTTTCGTTTTCCCTGAAACTGCCTTCCAGAACCTACTGTGGGCTGAATCCACAAAAGCTGTCTGGGGACTGCAGAAACCATTTTAAAGTGTCCCAAAAGCTGGTCACGGGGTCTGGCGGCCATTTTGTGTGTCCCTTTTTCTGGGCTTCTTTTAAAACAGTCTTTAAAATTAAGGCCTTTTCTGCCAATAGACCCTTATGGGACAATGTTCAATTTTGTGAATTCTATACATTCCTCCCAGAGAGGAGGTCTATGAGCCTCTGCCATCTGTTCTTCATAGATAGCATGTGCTCATGTGAGTGGTGCATTAGCTGCTCCATGCAGGTGGCCACGGAAGAGCCTACCGTCGCCTTTGCCTGCGACACAGTGGTGCTATTGTTGGAGATGGACTCCTCCATTCTCTGCACATTTGTAGACATCGCAGTCTCAAAACCTGTCAGAGCCTTCTGCACTTCTTCCTGCACCTCCAGGATCACCCTCTTTCTCGATGGCTCCCGAGGCTCAGCGTCTGCATGCAGCTGAGCAGAGCTGGGAGAGTCCTGCGCCCTCTGGAGAAGAGTCTCCACTGCTGTCCCTGTCTTCACCATCTTCTCTTGCTCACTTGTGACTTGTGAGACACCAGGTGACAAAGCTACTCTATCTCGCGTAGGATGCACCGAGGTGTGCATCTCTGCATTGGTGCTGGGTGTGCATAGTTCTGGTGATGGTGCACCCTCAGAGGCTGTAGGCTCCTCCTCCAGCTTGACAGTGGTGGGGTTTCTTGAAGGACATGTGGGAGAGTAAAGAAATGATTTTGAAATTTTATATTAAGAATGGGTAACTATACCATTATGCACATGATGAACATTCACTGGCCGTGGTTGTATGAGATGTAATTCTGTCACCAGGTTGCTGAGAGGTCCCCCTCTCTCCGTCTCCTACCGCCATCAGCTCCACAACTCCGGAGACCTCCTGGGTGACCTCCTCTGCTGCTGTCAAAGTGGCGAAGGATGGAGGGCCACCTCTAGTTCTCTCCCTCTCTGTTATTGTGCACTCGTTTCTCCTGCAAGGGGGGAAAGAAGAGAAGTTTGAGTGAGAGTGATGGCATGAGTGCAAGGAATGTGTAGGTTACATCTTTAGAGGGTGACTATGAGGGAGTGGGGTGCCAATGCCAAGTGGCCTCTTTGTGTGTTGTTAGTTGGTATGATTGCATTAGGATGAGGGTGAGTGTGAGGGGTGGTTAGTCAGATGGGAATGTGAGTGTGTAGATCGAGAGAGAGGGGTGGGTGGAGGTGTAAGGTGTGTTGGTGTGAGGAATGAAGTGCAGGAGCAGGCTTGGAAAGGCAGAGTGATAAGAATGTGATGAGAGGCACAGCAGGATGAAGTTGAGTGTGACTTTGCACTCACCTTTCCTGATCTAAGGAGATCATTACAACGTTTCCGGCACTGCACCCAGGTTCTCCTGACCACATCCCTGCTGTTCACCTCCTCTGCTATTCGGAGCCAGGCTCTTTTTTTCTCCTCGGGAGGTCTCTTGCGCCCATCAGAAGGGAAGAGGACCTCCCTGCTTGCTCTGACTCTCTCCCAGAATATGTAGGGAGTCATCTGAAAACCTGGGTGCAGTCCTCGGTCTTTGTGAAACCATCTCTGCAAGGCTGAACAGTAACCAGTTGGTGATATATCCTCCCTGTACACTCCTAGATGTCTGCCACAGGATAAAGACGTCATGACTACTGCCAGGAAACTGAGCACAGGCCTGCATAATGTGCTACCTATCATAATGCATGAGTTGGAGATTCAGGGAGTGGAATCCCTTCCTGTCCATGTATAATGGAGATGAATACCTTAATGGAAGTGATGATCCCTTTAAATAATGTTTTAGCAGCCTGCTTCCAGACTCTTTCTGCCATGATTTGCTGGGCAGGTTTAAGAATTAGCGAATCAGGATCTTGCACAGACCAATTTCTCAGAAGAAGTCCTGAAATAGGCTAAGGACCCTGATTAAAATATTTTAATTGGCTGAATGATTATTTCAGGCAGGTGAGCAGGTCAACTAAGTGGCATCGAAGCAAAATGGAGGTTGACACACTTCTGGTGCATATTGGGTTTACGCAATCACCACCTAATGTTGGTATGTTTTACACCTGTTTTACTCCCAAAAATTGGGCAAAACTAGGACAAATTTCTCCCCCTAGAAGTTTGGTTCTGGCTCCCCCTTTGGGCAATACGTTATAAACATTGACTATCAAGAACGGAAGCCCATTGGATTGCTTATCTGGGAAGGAATGAAGCAGCTCGCTCATCTGACAGTCACCTTGAAGTACTGGCCTCCACCAGGCCTCAGCCTTGCATCTCTAGAGCTGTAACACCACCACAGCTTCATTACTTTGCCATGAGGCCCTCCTCTTTTGGATTGGATATTTGGCCATACACAAAGCGGAAAAAAACACCCGACACTGCAGGTGATACTTTGCAGCTGTCATTCTGAAGTGTCTGCAGAGAATATTGTGTTACTCTAGACGGATTGCAAATATGCCAAGCCTCACCAGTATGCAGAGTGTACCATGTAGAAAAGCTGGATAATAATAATCAATTATCATAGTTGTTTTTAACTCTTTCCATCCCGGGCGGACTGTACCAGTCCAAAAATAGTGTAGCTATTTCTCAACACTTATATATTAAGTGACCATCAATACTCCCTCAGTGAAGTCAATGTGGACTTGTTGATTTCAGAACAAGTTAACTCTCTAATGATTTGTCAGTACAGATTCCTTGGTTTGCAGAATGTACAATAAGATCTGTGCAGTCTGAGACCAGAATGGTCACTTTTTTATTCATTCACGGGATGTGGGCATAGCTCGTAAGTCCAGCATTTATTGCCCATCCCTAATTGCCCTTGAGAAGGTGGTGGTGAGCTGCCTTCCTGACAACTGAATGGCTCGCTAGACCATTTCAGAGGGAACTTAAGAGTCAACCGGATTGCTGTGGGTGTGGAGTCACATATAGGCCAGACCAGGTAAGAACAGCAGATTTCCTCCCCTAGAAGACATTAGTGAACCGATGAGTCTTTACAACAATCCTTGACAACACTGGAAGAAAGCCTTTCTGTACATTCGTGATAATTTGCTATGAATTCAGTTATGTAAATGATAAGTACTTCAGCACATGTTACTGTTATGTAATGTTATAGCTCTGTGCACATGGAGATGATCACTGCTGCTCTCCAGACATGCCAAACTAGAAAACTAGCAAATGCTGACCATCACTTCACCAAAAGTTACCTCAACAGTCCCACATCCAACCTTCCTTGCCCCAGTTGCACTCTATCTCTTCCAGACCAAATTTCATACAGTACTGACATTGTATCCCATTTAGCTCCCCACTGTTTCTCACAGACACTGTCCCTCCTTCTCCAACCTGCCCAGTTCGACCTGGCTCTCTTCTCCCTCTCCCCTCTCAGTTCACCCTGGCATTCTTCTTTGCCTCCGAATCAGTACAAGTTGGCGCTCTTCTTCAATCCCCCTATTCAAGCTGGCATTCTTTTCCTCCCCTCAGTTTATGCTGGCATTTTTCCCCACCCCCTTTCCACCCAAATCCATTCATCTTGGCATTTTCCATCCTTTCTTAGCTCTGGGCACAGGCTCTACTCCCTTCATGCATCCCTTCATTGCCATCCATCTCCCCTCTTCCCATTCCCCTTCATTGCCCCTTTCCTTCCCTCAATGCTGTTCCTACCTGAGTACTGATGCAAAGCGAATACTGCAGGTTGGAGCTCCTGATTAGCGAGAATTCCCATCTACAGGATGCAGTGATCAGAATCCCTTGGCCGCAAGACTCATGGAGTGACATTAAGAGGAGAAGGTGGTGATTTGTCTCAGTTATCAAAAATACATAAACCCGGCCTCTAAAATGCTGACTTTCAGCTTCATGTGCTGATGGTTGGCAGGTATGGCTCTCAGATCTATAATTCTACATGTGGAGTTGCTGCTAGACTGTTCCCCGAGAGGTTTAAGTTCACTGTTACTCTGCTTCATGTATCTGTTGAAACTGTTGACTGAAAATTCTAGCAACGAATGAAAGAACCAGTCAAACAGTCACTGGAATGACTTGGCCAAGGAAAAGGGCACTTCCTCTTGTTTCCTGTCTCAGAATCTAAATTCAGGTACCAGCCTCTAAAACAAAGCAAGAACAGTGAGATAATTGTCTCATTCACAGTCTTAACTGAACTCTTTTTGGTCAACTTAGCCCAGTCCCAGATCTGCTACATTTACAATGGTTTTCAGAGCAACCCTGGTTGTTTGACTTCAGGTTGTTGGCTGATGGTATTCTCCATTTAAATTGTTAACCAGATAATCCCATTCTGGGCACCATCTGAAGTCTGCAGTGTCTGCAATGGTACATAGAATGATTCTGGTAGGCCCACTCTGGTTATAAACCATGTTTTGTAGTCTTTACAGTGACACCTGCAGTGACTCAGGTACAAGCCCACAGTTAGTAATGTTTCAGCAGCACCAAGCACAGCGCTGTGGTAGACTTACGCTGGGTACCAGTGAAGAGATATACGTTCAGTAGCATCTAAATGGCACCTGCAGTGGCTCTACTGGTTTCAGTCTATGTACCAATTAGGGTTGGTGGTATTAAATTGCATAGGCATAAAAGGCTGCCAAAGTGCGGTTAGACATTTATCGGATAAATTCCCAGTTTTCTTTTCAATGCTCAGGATGCTCGCTGGCACAGAATGTCTCCCGATTGTGCAGGTGTAAACGCCAGTGTCGCTGGTTGCTTGTCTCTTGAGCTCATTTTTATTCAGGTGGTGAATCTGGTATAGTTTTGGCCTGCTCACAGCATGACCTGCACCATCTGGGGAGTGGAGTGTAGTGGGGGGGAGGGGGGGGGGCGGCGGGTGGTGGTTGGGCGAGTTGCGGGGATTACCCTGCTATAGGGGAACTTCCTTTCTTTGAACAGCATTAACTGTGGTTGTGTAGAATTTCTGATCAATAGGTTCGAGAAGGCTGCTTGGCAGTGAAGATCCATCTGAAGATCAAGGAAAATAAGTCACCGGATAATATCAAGCGTAAAAAGCATCCTTCACACTTGTATTATAATGTTCCTAATGGTTATAGAGATAACTGATGGTTCGAGAGCCAAGTTGGATCATACACAGTGCACCATGGGAAAAAAAACTACACATTCTCACCCATCTGATAGTAGGCAGGCTGGGTATGGCTCGGTGCCAAGTTCTGATGTAAGCACAGTATACCCACTGTAGTAGAAAGGGGCAGTGCCTGAGAAGAGCAGCCAATACTGATGGACATAGCAGGGTAGTTCGTGAATCCATGCAAATAGGTTACATGTCCCAAGCAGGTCTCCTCTGTAAACGAGGAACGGCTGCCACATTTCACATGTGATCTGGAAGGTGGAGTAAGCTCAGTGTTCAGGCCATGTGCATGACATGCAGAAGTCACAGGTTGGACAATCTTTAACCTACACGGCCAAAACTGGTATGTGCGGACCTGCAGCAATTCTATTTTTTTTAAAAAGCTGCATTTTGGTGGTCCCTTTTCATTTGTGCTGTTTTTGTACAAATACATTGTAAAGATTTCAGATTTTGAAATTGGGCAACAACAAAAAAGCCCCCTTAAAGGGGAGTGACGTTTTAGATTTTTCTTTTGGAGCTCATCCCTTGAAATTGGAGACTGCTATTTCTTTTCAAACTTCAGAAGGAGGAGTCAGCGAGAGGCACACTTAGTGCGTGAACACGCAACAGTAATGATTCTTTTTTGTTTTACCAACACCTGGTTGCTGTTTTGAAGCAAAACAGGGAATTTATCATATCAAAAAAATCCCAAAAATATACCTTTGAAGTTGGAGATCCCATCCTGCCTGCACGGACAAAGCAATCCGCTTGCAATTGTGATTATTCTCAAAGTGAGAGCCAGCTGGTGCTTTTCATGTAAAAGCTCTTGCTTCACCTGGCAAATTAACCCCTTTGATTATGTAGATTTAGCATAAATTACATTGTTTTTTTTTGGGGAGGGGGGGGGCGTTTTGTGAAGCCGCTGCTTTAAAACAGCTGCCTGAATTGGATCTTTTACATTTTTTTTTAAATAAAGCACATTTATAACAAAGTCCAGTCCAGTGGGGTAAAAGTAACAGAAGAGAGTGCGTACTGATTCGATCCAAAAATAAAATGCATCAGGCATTGGGGGTGGGTGGGGGGTGGCGGGGGGGGTGACAGTAACTGATGCTGAGGGTTTCTGCTAGAATTGGAACTGCCACTTTCTGTGGGAAGGTTTTGCTGTGTTTGACCCTTTCCAGCGGAAGACAAGCAAGTGTGAAATTCACATGATAGGTAAGCAGCTGATAACAGTTCGGTTTACAAAGGGAATATTTTGCCTCTCTCTCGCTCTCTCTCTCTCTTGTGTGTTTTTTTTTTACCCTTTCTTCCTTTCCTTTGCTGGATTTTGTTTTTTTCTCTTTTCTTTCTTTTCCTTGGGTCCTTTTCGCATTTTTTATTCCCTCCATCCTCCCAGCTTTCTGCCTCTAACCAAAGGTGGGGGAAAGAAGTTGTGGGTGATTTTGGTATATTTACTAACAGAAGTTCGGGAGGATGAAGTAGGCATACGAAAATGAACAGGTTTTTTCTTCCAGTGAGCATCTATCCCTCCAGTCATGCATTTTCGAAGTGAGCACAACTGTTGGTCATAGATCAGGCAACGTATGCGACTACTACAAGGAAATTGTCCCTTTTTGTGTATTGATGTCCCCCACCCCAAAAAAATGACTTGACAAAAGAAGTCATGCATATTTTGTTTACACAGCAATTATTACTAAAAAAAAAATCTATGATGCCTAAGGGGTTTGTTACCATAGTTACGATGGGGTTCTAAGGACCCATCATCTGCTCTCTGCATCGTCCAATCAGGTGGTGGGGCTGAAGCTGCACCATGAAGTACAGGAGACGCACATCTTCCAGCAACACGGCACTTAGAAAGAGAACCTACTTCAGGAGTACGGGAGGACGTGGTTAGGACAGTAGAGAGAGAGAGAGAGAGAGAGAGGGAGAGAGAGAGAATAAAAGCCAAGCACTCTGCGCACTCACGGCGGAAGGCGAAAACCAGAAGCGAGGACGAAGACAGCAGGACAGGCAGGTGAGAAGCTCGGCCGCTCGATCCATCCCTTCCCTTTTATTGTTCCGGTATCGCTCTCCGAAACAACAACAACAACAACAAAAAAAGAGAGTAGAAAAGCAGATTGATCTTTTAAGACCCCCCCCCTCCGCCACCCCCCACCCCCCCGGCTCTCCCCGCTTTGAAAACTGTACCTTTATTTTATTTTCTTTTGAAATGATCATCGCAAGCATTTCGAATCACATTTCGTTAAAAAAAAGAAATCGTGCCATCAAAGCACTCCAGCTGGGCTCTTATATAGTTCCGATAATTTTCCAGTTCTCAGATGTGGAGAGCATTGAGCGGCAAAGTCAGTTCAGCTCAAAGGGCGGGTAAAAAAAAAGAGAAGAGGGCCTACATTGATCATAGTATTCCAAATCTCATTACTTGGAACATCTGATGAAAGATATTTTCAAAAGCCTCCATTTAGAAGCTGTATATGGAAGCCTCTAGCAGATCAAAGGCAACGAACTGGGACGAATTTTTGTTTGCAGTTGTGTTAGGTTTAAAAAGAAGAGCTAGACGCAAGCAGCAAATCTGCAGGATGGCGCAGCACAGCTTGGGCTCCATATTCTAGGGTCCTCCCCCCCCCCCTCCCACCGTTCCCCCTCCTGCTGTGCAATCCATGTAGCTGTCGATACTGCAATGTGATGTCAGTCAGGAGACAGAGGGAGGGACGGAGGGAGGGAGGGAGCGGGGGAGAAAGAGAGAGAGCTCGTGCCCTGATCAACAGCACGGATAATAAAAAAATGGATCCGCTTCTTGCCTTCTTCAACAACAAAAAAATGGCAGCGCTTCCTAACGCGCCGTCCACAATCCGACACCTGCTTTCAGGGGCATGATTTTCAACGTCGGCTGACGAAAATAAGGATTTCAAAAGTTTTTTAATCTACTTTTTCTTTTTTTTAAAAATGAAACGTAGCGGGAAAAATCCCCACATATTGCGCATGGCGACGACAACACGATATTGGCATCCGGAGCTCTTTCTTGTTGCCAAGCTCTCCTCTCCCTACCTCATATAATCCTTCTTTGTGAATCATTTTTTTCCATATACCATTGGTTGAAAAGAGCGATTCAGAAGATGTGCTTGTTTTGTCAGCGATCAATCTGTATCCCACTGTGACGGAGAAAGCCAGACTTACTGCTATTTTATTTTATTTTTTTAAATATATAATTCTTCGCACCCTCTCAATGTGAACTCTTCTTGTGCAATAATCATGTTCAGACGACAGTCTCGGGTAAACAAAGCGTCACCCACTTTTCCACAGATTCAACTTTCATCATTTTGATAGTGTTACATTTTTCTTTTAACAAACATATAAACTGAAGGCTACTTTATATTTGTATTGTCTTCTAGTTTTTGGGCCATTCACAGCTTACTTTCAGAGAGAAGCACTAGCTGCTAAATCTCTTAAGCCACTGTGGCTAATCCACTCTTGATTTTGTTAGTCACAAAATGTGGCAAAACTGCATGACATCAACATGACAGCTACATGTATTTCAATAAAGCCGTTAAGTCCCCTTTTTACAATGAAGATTGGTATTTTATGTAGGGAGATAGGCAGCCTAACTTTACATTTTTCTTGTACGTACTGATATTTACCCTTTCAAGCTTGTCATTTAATGTGCTATGTACATATCAATGGAGTTTAAATTAAAAATAAACCACAGTAGGAATCCTCAGAACCCTCAGTCTCTGTGCAACAGGTCTTCAACTATTTTGGTTCTTATGGTGACCCATATTGACTTAGTCTTAATAGGCTTGCAGTCACCAGTAAGCAGACTTAGCCTTTCCTTTAGAACTGTGTGAATTAATACTATATTTACACCCACTGGATCAGACCATAATGTTGTATTTTAAGTTCCACAAATAGCACTGTTGTTACAGAGTACAATTTGAGAATTGCAATACTAACTGGTACTTGCAGTCTCATTGCTGCATTGTAGGCCCGTAGTTAACAACATTGCACGTTACAAATTTTAGCAATTGCATTCAACTTGACAAGAGGAATTAGTGATGTGCTAACTAAAATCCAAGCAGGCCTGTCTCAGTTGCCCATTAAAAAAATAACCTGCAGCTTTCACATAGCAGCCTGTTTTCCACAAATCAACTTAATTTTAGGGAAAGCTTTTGGAATGAGGAGCCAGCCCGTTTACAAATCTGTGAACCAAGTGTAAAAAAATATATAAAACTCGCACAGTTGCGTCTCATTTTTGCTGGATTATGTTTTGGCGTGCGTGTTCATATTACACTGCATTCCATTAAACTTAACGCTGACATTATTTCAAGCCAATCTATTTAGCACATCTAAATGCGCCGTGTGGCATACACTAATCTTGGCAAATTGGCTGCTGGTATTAAAACTATCAACGTGGAACCATTTGTTCCTGTCTGTATTCTCCCATAGATTCGATCATGGCTAAGGATAAAGAAAGGCTCTGATTGGTGGAGAACCATTGCGAACCTCTCTCTCTCTCTTCCACCCCCCCAAAATAATTTTGCAGTTTCACGCAGTCTCATTGTTCTGCATCAGACCTGCTGCTGTGCCCTCGTGATCAATAACCCGTAATGTGAGAGCAGCGTTGAGCTCAGCGCCTGTGCGATTTCCTACGCTTCAGCTTGCTGGGATCCATTTTAGAACTCAGCTGCGCCTCATTCGAAACAGTCCCTGAGATGCTAAAACCCATGCTAAATGGACCCCCCTCTTGCTCTGCAGGCTACAAAGGGCGTTAAGCACAATGGAAGTGTTCTGATGATGTCATAGACCAGAAGCACAAAGCAAGAGCAGATTTTAGAAGCAAACCTGAAGCCAGGGATGATCATTCTGGTCCAATCTCTGTCTGAGGCGTCTCTGTATTATTTTCATTTATATAGATTATTAAAAACTCCTAAGTTCTCTGGCTCATTGATCTCAGAGTGGAAGGGCTTGATGTTAGCAAATGCAGACTATCCACCCCTATAATATAACTGCATGGCTCATAGCGCATCATGAGATAGGAAGAATGGTTCTGCAAGGAGTGTTCCTTTGTAGCAAGAGAACAAACTGTTCAATAATTTGAATATACCTCCTTTTTTTATTATCAAAAACACTGCAGAGCGACTAAACCCTTCATTTTTTAAAATGGAGATTTCCTAAAATGTCCAGGCGGGGAAGAGATTTACTACACAGTGGAAGAACCAAGGTACACATTGAACATGATAAAGCCCTGTTGGAATCAGAAACCGCATGCTTTATTGCAGCTTGCTACACTTAGTCAGTGGGAATCTTTATTGTTGCATTCCCTATGTGTTTGTCCAGCAACATCAAAGCGAAGAACATCACAGAGCTCACAGAACTGTACCAAATACCTATATCAAAGAACCTCGAAGTTACTTTTGATTCATTGAATTCCTCCTTGTCGATGCAATTCAAACTTTGGAATCATTCTGCCTGTGACTAACCACATTACAGCCAGAAATTCTTGATGTGTTTTTAACAATAGCTGGCTCACCAGCAGCTTTACATAATGACATGACCGGCTGAGAAAGTCTCCTAAAATTGGTCAGTGACATTTGTGTAGCACTTCTGAAATTTTATTTTTGAACCTTTTTAAAACTATACCTTTTTTTTGCTGGAATCATTATCAGTTTTCATCCATTAATAATCCTGCTCCTGAGCTATAAGAGGACGTGGTCCGAGTAAGCAAAAGCAATTCAGGTCCAGCTCTGGAATTATTTTGTGCAACATATCCTTGAAGTTAGGGAATACAATTGAATTTCGATCACACATGTATTTGAGAATCCTGTGTCAAAAAGTTTCCACACTTCCAAGGCGAAACGCCGCAATCTTAAAATACTCATCCTTGTTTTCAAATCCCGCCATGGCCTCGCCCCTCCTGAGCTCTGTAACCTCCTTCAGCCCTACAACCCTTCAAGATTTCTGAGCTCCTCCAATTCTGGCTGCTTGCCCATCCCTGATTTTAATCGCTCCATCATTGGCGGCCGTGCCTTCAGCTGCCTGGGCCCTAAGCTCTGGAATTCCCTCCTTAAACCTGTCCGCCTCTCTACCTCTCTCTCCTCCTTTAAGACGCTCCTTAAAACCTACCTCTTTAACCAAGCTTTTGGTCACCTGTCCTAATACCTTCTTATGTGGCTCGGTGTCAAATTTTGTTTGTTAACGGTCCTGTGAAGCACCCTGGGACGTTTTACTACGTTAAAGGCGCTACATAAATGCAAGTTGTTGTTGTTGTTGTTGTTACTAATAAGTGCATCATGTGAGAAAATACCCAGTTCTTAGACTATGCTTTGTTGAGTATGCTTGTTAATTGTATACCATTCTATAAAACCCCTGTTCCCCATCCTATCCCCCAATTATAACAAGGCTAATCTTTTCTAGAAATTGCCAAAATTCCAACTTTCTTCTTGCCCTCTCATTTCCAAAATAATAATTTTCACGGTAAAATTTCCCCTTTCAACAGTTTGGCACAAAAAAAGTTGCATGAGAAGAAAACTACTTTCCCATTTTCTACTTTTACTGATCTGTCAGCAAAATTAATCGACGTGAGGAATTTGCTCCTCTTCAGTTCCCACATTAGCAAATGGAAATCGCCCTTAAAATAACAAGCATTTACCATAAATGCCTGTAACAGGGCAAGAATTTGGATGTTTTATGGAAAATGCAAGCCATAGACAAAATTAACAGCTGGAATATTACTATATTCCCGCATGATTACAAGAATAATTCCTACATTACAGGAGTGGCTACGCTTCCAAAGTACTTCATTGGCTGTAAAGCACTTTGGGACATCCTTCGATCTTGAAAGGCGCTGTAGAACTGCAAGCTCTTTCTTTTTCTTTCTAATTGGCGGGGATTCCTTGCAGAAATACTCAATGGGTATCTGGATTAGCATTTTATTCCACGAGGAAGTTAAGATCACATGTACGTCAAAGTCACAAGTGAGTTCTAAAGGCTCCTCCCCCAACATGTGAGATAAAAATAGCATTATACTCACTCAACCGGTATTCGATTTATTCCACGCGATTAGCGTGCGTATGTTTGTAAATAATTTCAAGTTCCTTTCAGTGAAGGCATTTTGACACTTCCTGTTATCTGATGAACTAGCTCTCATCTCTGAGTAGAGGTATTTGGTGGTCAGACGGAAAATTCCCTAAACAGGAACCTCAGTGGAGCAGCTGATTCCCACCTCACCCCGGGTTTTAGATGTAGAGTCACGTCCAGGACTGCCGAAAATAATTATCCCTGTAACTGAAAGGTACTTCACAAAACGACACGTATTCCAAGTCTCAGCTCATCCGCTGCTGAAACCCTCATCCATGCCTTTGTTACCTTTAGACTTGACTATTCCAAAGCACTCCTGGCCGACCTCCCATCTTCCACCCCCCATAAGTTTAAGCTCATCCAAAACTCAGCTGCCCATATCTTAACTTGCACCAAGTCCCATTCACCCATCTCCCCTGTGCTCGCTGACCTACATTGGCTCCCGGTTCAGCAACGCCTCAATTTTAAAATTCTCATCCTTGTTTTCAAATTCCT